>NC_133155.1:27161326-27461326 GCF_048418815.1 Hemitrygon akajei
TAAAACAGAATGGGCCATCCCAGTCACTGTGACTGAGACAGTAATTCCATTCAAGCTTGTCACCGGAGCCCAGGTGACTCTGGTATCTGTAGATGATTACAAGATTCTCAAAGTAAAGAGCAAGATATACCCAGTGAAGTTAAAAGTGACAGGCTTTACTGGAGAAAACATTCCAGTAAAATGAGGCTGTACAGTGACCTTCAAGCACAAAGGGCAACACCTAAAGGCACAGCTACTGAGTGTAGGAAAGAGAGTACAGCAAATGTCAGGTCTGAGTGCATGTGAAAAGCTCAACCTGATGAAAAGAGTTTTCGTAGTGTCTTCACAGACCAAAGATGACTACTCTTCACTCATGGAAGAGTACATAGATATCTCTAAGGGACTCAGATGCTTACCCAGTATACACAAAATCCATGTAGATGAGACAGTAGCTCCTGTTGTCCATTCATGGAGGAAAGTTCCATTTGCACTTAGGGACAAACTTAAACAAGAACTAGCACGCATGGAACGGATAAATGTCATACAGAAAATCGCAGAACCAACAGATTGGGTGAGATCGTTGTGCAAATGAGAAATGGAGCATTGCAGATATGTCTTGACCTCAATAAAGACATCAAGAGAGAGCATTTTAAAGTGCCAACATGGGAGGAGATCACGTCCCAGTTTACAGATGCCAATTGTTTTTGCAAACTCGATGCATTGTCTGAGTTTTGGCAGATGAAACTTGACCAGGCAAGTTCGAGACTCTGTACTTTTAATACACCGGAGGGTAGATGGTGCTTTCTTCTGTTATCTTATGGGATCCTGTCTGCACAAGAAGTCTATCATAAAACCATCCACATGATCTTGGAGGGCACACCTGGTGTTGAGACCATGGTGGATGATATCATCATCTGAGGGTCCACCAAGGAAGAAAATGGTGCACGACTGAGACAAGTGTTAGATGTGACTCAGAACGTCAATTTGAAATTTAGTAAAGCGAAATGTGAATTTGGTGTTATGACACTAATTTTCATAGGTGATGTCATATTGGAAGAGGGAGTGAAGCCTGTCTCAAGAAAGGCGTCAGCCATTGAGAACATGGAGAGGTCCCAAAGCAAAGAGGAGGTGAGGCGTTGCCTGGGGCTGGAGACTTACCTGCCTAAGCTCATCCTCTTAGATCACTCCTGGAACGGCGATATGAATGGATTTGGTCTCATGAGCTAGAAGAGTGTTCCCAGAGGCTGAAAAGAATCCTAACTGAAGAACCAATGCTGAAGTTTTATGATCTGGAAAGGTGTACTGGGATCTCTTCTGGCGCATCCCGGTGCAGACTTGGAGCGGTACTACCGCAGCAGCATGATGACACATGGAGACCTGTGGCCTATGCATCAAGGGCTTTAACACGTGCGGAAGCCAAATATGCACAGATAAATTGCCAGTACATACGCGTGCAGAAGATTCAATCAATACATCCATGGACAAGCTTTTGAAGTGGAGACAGATCATAAACCACTGGTCTCAATTATATCCAAACCACTGAATGACTGTCCCATGAGGATTCAGCGCATGTTGATAAGGCTGCAGAAATGTGATGTGAAGATGATCTACACACAGGAAAAATATATGTGTGCAGCTGATGCGGCGTCTCAAGCAGTCAGCAAAAAAGACAAGGTGATCAGGCGATTAATGTTGACAAGATTATCACCTCCATTCTAGTATCTCCTGATAGAACAGATAAAATTAGGAATGCAGCAGGGACAGATGAAACAATGAAAGTATTCAGAAAGACAATGCTAAAAAGGTGGTCAGCAACTAAGAGCGACTATCCAATTCGTATTTGGGATTATTGGGCATGCAGAGTTGAACTGTCAGTAGAGGAAGATACGGTCTTCAAAGGGAGCAGGTTTATGATATCCAGTGTCACTACACAAGGAATTACACCAGAAGATATATGAAGATCATCTTGGTGAGGAAAAAATATAAACAAAGAGCTCATAAAGTGAGGTACTGGCCAAACTGAATCAAGACACCAGCCAGACCATTGTTTCACATGGGATATGTCTTACCTACAGACCAAAGCAGCAAGCAGAATCATTTACTCCGCATCCTGCACCAGACAGACTGCACTTCAAAGGTAGAGTGGATTTGTTTCAATGTAATAGGAAGGGCTACATTGTTGTAACAGACTGCTTTTCCAATTACCCAGAGGTTTCAACACTGCAATCAAATCCAGCAAAGTGGTCATCACCCTCCTGAGAGCTGTGTTTGTGAGGCATGGAGTTCCGTGTGAAGTGTATGATCCACAATTCTCGAATTATTAATCTGAGTCCTTTGTCAATGATTGAGGGGAGATATCCTGGTTTTCAGAAGAACAGTTAAACACAGTTGAAGAAAGGGTAATTTGGCAGGTTGCAATTACCTATCTTTAGTCTAGCTAAGTTGGTTATTTAGTATTTGGGCAGATAATAGAAAATGACTTAAATAGCAGTGGGCCAGTTAGCTGCCTTGCACAGATGGGAAAACACTGTTGATTTGCTTTCACAGAGCTGCCCGATCTGCTGAGTTCCTCCAGCATTTTGTGTGTGCTGCTCAAACAACTGTCTGTCTTAGACAAGAGAAAAGGGACTTAGATTTCAGAATTACACTGAAACACAGAATTTAAATTAGCTTCTGCCAATTTCAGCCTGCGATGTTTTAAAATAGCACAACGTGTCTACTGACAACTATGTGTCAGCCGATGAGTTGGAGGTGGAAGAGGGGATGGCTGTGGAGGTGGAGGGGCGTTGGTGTCAGGGTTCAGACCAAGCGATCGATTGTACAGGAAAGCTAATTTACTCAGAAAGCAGAATCTATTTAAAGAATGGAAGAAACAGCCTACAGCAGCACTTTTCAGCAAAAAAAAAATGGGCAACATTTCAGAGTCCGGTGGATAGGTCCATACAAATGATGTACTAAAATTACCTCCGTGTGATTACCAAACTTGATCAGCAAAGGAATTAACCAATGTTCTGCAGTGTGACTGTGAGTAGAATTTTCAATTATATGCAGCTTCAAAGTTTCTGAACATTAAGGTTACTGGGAGCTAACGTATTTGAAATAAAATAATTAATTTGAGAAACAATACAGCAAGGTGGGATCGACATTAGATTTAAATTATGTCTTTTGCTTATTAAGTGGCAGAAATTAACAGAGCTGTAGAACTAACCTAATTCACTAAGTGTAGTTAGAAACATTAAATGATCAGTATATATAGTAATACAGCATATTTGAAAATTCAATATCCATTGGTTCTCCCTTACCGAATCTTCAAGTGAAAAGACCTTTTCAGCATTCTCATCAGGCATACTTCATCCAACTGCTCACAGAATCCCTGAGAAATTCAGAAAGCATTAAGGTGTAGAGATAAGATCTTGGCCTCAACTTTAAATGTGTTAGGACTTTTCTAGTGACAGTCTGCCTCATTTGACCTTTCACTACATCTCTACACAAACTCTGGGACAATCCATTCCTTTGCAAACTAGAGCAGTTGATAGACCTGATGTAATGAGATGTAAATGATCCATAAGCCATTCATCCTTTCACGCTTGTTTCACTGTTCAGTCAAATTATGGCTAACACAATCTCAGTTCTACTTTTGTGCATTGAGTCTAAATCTCTGGATGTCCTTAATATCCAAATATCCATCCATTACTAGGTTAAATGTATCACAGAAACAAAGCCATCATAACCTATGGGGAAAGTAAATTCTAAACACGTCGGGTTCCTCCAGGTGCTCCAGTTTCCTCCCACAGTCCAAAGGCACACTGGTTGGTATGTTAATTGGTCATTATAAGCTGTCCCTTGATTAGGCTAGAGTTACATTGGTGGACTCACAAACACAAGAAAACTTGCAGATAACAACACACACAAAATGCTGGTGGAACACAGCAGGCCAGGCAGCATCTATAGGGAGAAGGGTCTCGGCCCGAAACGTCGACAGCGCTTCTCCCTATAGATGCTGTCTGGCCTGCTGTGTTCCACCAGCATTTTGTGTGTGTTGTTGTTTGAATTTCCAGCATCTGCAGATTTCCTCGTGTTTGCTCTTAAAACTTGCAGATGCTGGAAATCCAAAGCAATGCATGCAAAATGCTGGAGGAACTCATAAGTACTGAGGAAGGGTCTCAGCCAGAAACATATTTTACTTTTTTTCCCCATAGATGCTGCCCGGCCTGCTGAGTTCCTCCAGAACTTTGTGGATGTTGCCTTAGATTGGTGGGCTGTTGGACAGTGCAGCTCAAGGGGCCAGAAGGGCCTGTTCCACATGGTATCCCTTAAAAAACACATGGAATACACTAAAGCCACTCTTTTGTACTAATTCTGAATAACAAACCAGTAAATAACAAGGATGAGCAGTCTTCTATTCTCAATATACAACAGTTATGTTATTTCAAAATTAGAAAATTCTGTAGCTTTGACACAAAACCGATTAGGTCAATTGAACTATTTCAATTTATACTTTCAAAAGTCAAGGCTACATTTTTAGTTACCTTTTTAAACTTACACAGACACAGGTCCTTCAGCCCATCTAGTTCATACTGAACTATTATTTTACCCAGCCCCATCAGCTGGCACATGACCGTGGCCCTGCATACCCTTCCCATTCATGTACTTAACCGAATTTTTCTTAAGTGTTGAAATCAAACATGCATCTTGAAAACTTCTTGAAAATAAAATGATATTAGGCATTTCTTATATGTGATTTGTTTAGTTCTTGAGGTGATCTATAAAAAATTCATCTTGGATGGTAACTGGAATTAAGTGGCAGCATATCTGCAATTAATCATAACCATTATCCCATTTGGATTCACCCTATGAGAAAAGCTCTTTATTCTAAAGAGACATCTCTGAAACTAAGTTTAATTTCTTTCTTTCTTTCCAAGTTCTGAGAAAGGGTCCCATACCTGAAATGTTAACTATTTCATTTTCCACAAATGTTGAGCTTTTTCAGTTTTATTTCAGATTTTCGGTATCTGCAGTATATTTCCAAACACCATTCAATGCATTTGACTTCAATACCTAGTGAGTCTTAAATACGAAGGGTGATTGATAAGTTTGTGGCCTAAAGTAGAAGGAGTCAATTTCAGAAAACTTAGCACACTTATTTTTTACCCACCTTTAGTGTTGCCACTATGTCCTCGTGGACCTCCTTGGGTGATAAGCCCTTGAGACCGAGGTAGCGAATGACTGCACGAAGGCCGATGTTGTACGTTTTCTCAGACAGTGCTTACTTGCAATTTTCAATTATCTGAAACAGAAATACCACAAAAGTTATTAACTTCAAACTTTCTGCATAATCACTCAAAGAGTTGAACTGCACGTGCAAGTAACGAGAGCTGTATAACTCATCTCCTTCTACCTTAGGCCACAAACTTATCAATCACCCCTACTATGGACCACTTTCTGGAGATCCAAGATGCCAACTTCTACAAAGAAAGGATCCATATGCTCCATGACCACTGGACTAAGTGCGTAAATGTAGGAGGGGACGATGTTAAAAAATAAATGTGCTAGGTTTTCTAAATCTTAGGCCACAAACTTATCAATCACACCTAATCCATATTGGGTTCCAACTAAGTTATAAATAAATGTATGTGTTATGTTGTAGATAAAAAAAATATCATAATTGAATGTGTAATTTAAGGATATATATTAGTTGTTAGTTTGCAATGATTGGCACATACAATATATCTCAATGATTAGCTTATAGTCATTCTCATTTGTTCCATTGAACTACCAATCCATCAATAACAAGAATTCATGCAAGTTTTAAATACCCATAAGCTTGTTTGTGAAATAAAGGCTTAAACTAAAAGCTACTATCATGTTGTTGCTTAGTGCTCAGAGAAACAAAGTCTCTTCCTTTTTTAATACTATGTCATTTCTATTGAAATTGTTGTTGTATAAAGCAAGTCAAATACAAGACTTTACATGCTTAATGACATATCAAATTCAATTGCCCGTCAGGCTGCATGTGAATCTAAACCTCAGTGGGCAGTTTATGAGTTCATTGAAACTTCAATGCCTTGATGTTTCATCATAGCTAAAGTCACTGACTATTTCCGCAACCCTTTGTTTCATTAAGGCAAATTTGTTAGTCTCCACTATTTCAGACGACTGTGGATTGTAACTTCTGCTCTTTATCTATTAATGTAACACTATCGCCTTGCTGCAAGCTCCCAGATAAGTTAGTAGCAATCTCAGAGAGAATGTCTATTAGAAATTAGCTCTCTTCTTCTATTACAGTATCTGTATCTCTGCATATTCCGGTTAGACCGCAATTGTTTTAGATACTGCTTTCTAATGAAAAAAATATTTCCAACCTTCGAATAAGAATCAGAATCAGGTTTAATATCCCTGGTATATGTAGTGAAATTTGTTATTTTGCAAAACCAGTACTTTGCAATACATAATAAAAAACCTTATAAATTACAATAAGTATATATATTTTTAAAATTTAGTCATGCAAAAAAGAGAGAAGAAAATAGAGAGAGAGTTCTTGGGTTCAACTTTCATTTGGAGATCTGATGCTGGAGGGGAAGAAGCTGTTCCTGAATCATTGGTGGACTTTAGGAGATCTAGGCCTCACGCCTCACGTCTTAATAAGCTGATAAGGAAGGCGGGCTCTGTCGTGGGCAAAGTACTGGAGAGTTTAACATCGGTAACTGAGCGAAGGGCGCTGAGTAGGCTACGGTCAATTATGGAAAACCCTGAACATCCTCTACATAGCACCATCCAGAGACAGAGAAGCAGTTTCAGCGACAGGTTACTGTCGATGCAATGCTCCTCAGACAGGATGAAGAGGTCAATACTCCCCAATGCCATTAGGCTTTACAATTCAACTGCCAGGACTTAAGAACTTTTTTAAAGCTATTATTAATGCTTTTTGAGTTAGTGATTTAGATGCATATCATATTATTACTGAGTTAAGTATTGTATGTAATGAGTTTTTGCTACAACAAGTGTATGGGACATTGGAAAAAATGTTGAATTTCCCCATGGGGATGAATAAAGTATCTATCTATCTATCTATCTATCTATGGAGCCAGTGATCATTAATGGAGAATGTGTGCAGCAGGTTAAGACCTACAAGTACCTGGGAGTACAGTTAGATGAGAAGCTAGACTGGACTGCCAACACAGATGCCTTGTGCAGGAAGGCACAGAGTCGACTGTACTTCCTAAGAAGGTTGGCGTCATTCAATGTCTGTAGTGAGATGCTGAAGATGTTCTATAGGTCAGTTGTGGAGAGCGCCCTCTTCTTTGTGGTGGCGTGTTGGGGAGGAAGCATTAAGAAGAGGGACTCCTCACGTCTTAATAAGCTGGTAAGGAAGGCGGGCTCTGTCGTGGGCAAAGTACTGGAGAGTTTAACATTGGTAGCTGAGCGAAGGGCGCTGAGTAGGCTACGGTCAATTATGGATAACTCTGAACATCCTCTACATAGCACCATCCAGAGACAGAGAAGCAGTTTCAGCGACAGGTTACTATCGATGCAATGCTCCTCAGACAGGATGAAGAGGTCAATACTCCCCAATGCCATTAGGCTTTACAATTCTACCGCCAGGACTTAAGAACTTTTTAAAAGCTATTATTAATGCTTTATGAGATAGTGATTTAGATGCATATCATATTTTTTACTGAGTTAAGTATTGAATGTAATTAGTTTTGCTACAACAAGTGTATGGGACATTGGAAAAAAGTTGAATTTCCCCATGGGGATGAATAAAGTATCTATCTATCTATCTATCTATCTATCTATCATATGCCTTTAGGCTCCTGTACCTCCTCCCTGATGAGAGCAAAGAAAAGAGGGTATGTCCTGGGTGATGGGGGTCCTTAATCTTGGATACCTATCTATTTGAAGCATCAGTTCTTGAACATGTCCTTGACACGGCAGAGGCTCATGCCCATGTTGGAGCTGACTGAGTTCACAACTTGCTGTAGCCTATTTTGATCCTGTGCAGCATCCCTTGCCTCCACCCCAACAATACCAGACGGTGATGCAGCCAATTAGTAAGTAGAAATTTGTGAGTCTCTTTGCTGACATATCAGATCTTCTCAAAGTCCTAATGAAATATAGCTGCTGTCATGCCTTCTTTGTAAGTGCATCAATATGTTGTGTCCAGAATAGTTTCTCAGAGATGTCAACACTCAGGACCTTGAAATTGCTTACGCTTTCCACTTCTGATCCCTTGATGAGGAATGGCCTGTGTTCCCTTACCTTACCCTTTCTGAAGTCCACAATCAACTCTTTGTTCTTAATGATGTTGAGTCCAAGGTTGTTGCTGTGAAACCACACAACCAGCTGACCTATCTCACTCCTGTATGCCTTCTTGTCACCATCTGAAATTCTGCCAACAATAGTTACTTTGTCAGCAAATTTATAGATGGCATTTGAGCTATGCCAAGTCACACAGTCATGGGCGTAGAGGGAATAGAGCACTGGGACAAGCACCATATCTTTGAGGTGCACCGGTGTTGATCATCAGCGAGGTGGAGGTGTTATCTCCATTCCACACAGACTGCAATCTTTTGGTGTGGAAGTCAAGGATCCATTTGCAGAAGCAGGTTCAGAGACCCAGGTTTTGAAGCTTTTGATCAGAACCGTAAGAATGATTGTGTTAAACGCTGAGCTTTAGTCAATAAACAGTAGCCTGACATAAGTATTTTCCAGATGATTCAATGCCAAATGAAGAGCCAACAAGTTTGCATCTGTGGTAGACCTATTGTGGCAATAAGCAAATTGCCATGGGTCTCATTACAAGGTGCTTTTGCCAACAGAAATGCCGCTCACCAGACTTTTTTTTTGTTTTTCACAACATTCTGTATAATCCTAGAGACTGTTGTATGTGAAAATCCAATGTATCAAGCAGTTTCTGAGATATTCAAAGCACCCTGTTTGGCACCAAAAAGTAATCCACGGTTAAAGTCAATTAGATCACATTCCTTCCCCAATCTAACGTTATGTCTGAACAACAACTGAACCACTTGACCATATCTGCATGCTTTTATGCATTAAGTTGCTGCCATATGATTGGCTGATTAGATACCTGCATTAATGAGCAAGTGTACCTAATAAAGTGACCACTAAGTGTCTTTCATTGAATGACACATTCAGTCATAGAACCATAGAACACTACAGCACAGTACAGGCCCTTCAGCCTTCCATGTTGTGCCGACCCATATAATCCTTAAAAAAAAGTACTAAACCTACACTACTCGATAACCCTCTATTTTTCTTTCATCCATGTGCCTGTCCAAAAGGCTCTTAAACACCCCTAATGTTCTAGCCTCTACCACCATCCCTGGCAAGTCATTCCAGGCACTCACAACCCTCTGTGTAAAAAAACTTACCCCTGATGTCTCCCCTAAACTTTTCCCCCTTAATTTTGTACATATGCCCTCTGGTGTTTGCTATTGGTGCTCTGGAAAACAGGTACTGACTATCCACCCTATCTATGCCTCTCATAATCTTGTAGACCTCTATGAAGTCCCCTCTCACTCTTCTACACTCCAAAGAGAAAAGTCCCAGCTCTGCTAACCTTGCTTCATATGACTTGTTCTCGAAACCAGGCAACATCCTGGTAAATCTGCTCTGCACCCTGTCCATAGCTTCCACACCCTTCCTATAATGAGGTGACCAGAATTGAACACAATACTCTGTGTGGTCTCACCAGAGATTTGTAGAGTTGCAACATGACCTTTCTACTCTTGAACTCAATCCCCCTGTTAATGAAGCAGAGCATCCCATAGGCCTTCTTAACTACCCTATCAACCTGCACAACAACCTTGAGGGATGTATGGATTTGAACCCCATGGTTCACAACATTGTTTTCTCTGTAGCATGACAGAGACATGTATTTAATTCTCATTGAAACCCAAAACTAGGTTTTTCTCATTACTTGAATGCATTTTGTATCCCGCTCTCTCATGACATTATTATGGGGCCAATACTGACAACCATAAACACTGATAACAGGAATTATTTCTCCTATAATGTAACTCAACAGCATTAAATTGCATGTGATAATATGTTGCTTCTTTTTATTAAAAACTGTTGCTTTGTGATGATGAAGCCTCGATACAATCTTGTTACAATTCAAGTAAAATGGTTGGTCTAACTGAATTTAAACCAATTTGCTTTGATGAATTCATTTGTTTCGACAGCAGCCTCCTGTTTTGAGACCTTTTCTTTAATCATACCTTTGTACTTGTCATTCGCGTGGCTCTGAAATATTATTAGGTTGATTTGAACACTTACTTCTGTGCAGGGTTTGAGTGGTGGCAAACTTATTTGAGGAAAGAATCATATTTTTATTGATGTAGACACTGATGAAAATTGTTTGTGTGTGACAAGAATTAGAGTGGAAGTCTAGATGTGAGAAAAGGTTCTCTTTGTTGTAGAGCACAGTATAGTGGAAACAACTGTGTTAAGCCTTTTGTGAAGAGATGTTGAAAGATTCCAAACATTGATTCCTTTAAAGCGCCTGTTCACTCTATATAGTTTGACACTTAATTACATGACTGCAGTGATGCAGCAGGCGATTTACTTTATGTTTCTTGTCAACAGCACAAATAGCCAAGGCAGAAGAGAGGAATATTAAGGGATATTTGAAAAGAGCTAATAGGATTCCACTTTGCTATTCATAATGCAGTTATCTGAGGTGGCTAGTTTTGTTTACTCCTTGTTCTTCCTTAACCTGGCACTATATTTGATCCCCCTCCCCTGCACTTGTCCTCTGAAACATTCATGCTTTGAGTGCTGGTGTCTTAATGTATTTAATACTCTCTGTTGAATTGTGCTGGGTTGAAATTGAGTCTGAACATTTTGGGAAGAGCCTATAGGATGAACAAAGAAAAAAAGAATGAATGCATTTGTTATAGAGAGCTAACACACTCAGTATAAACTGTGCTGGCCAATTGACATGAATCACTGTGAGTGGAAAATTTCTTGGGTGTCCTCAGTTAGGAGGATCTGCACTAAGCCAGCACATAGGTCCAACTATGAAGAAAGTGTTTCTGCATTCTTGTAAGTTTAAGAAAATTCAGCATGCCATCCAAGAGCCAGGTGAATTTCCAGAGGTGTGCAGCGGAAAACGTTCTAACTCGTTGGGTCATGACCTAGACTGGACTGGAACTTCTCTCCAATGCACAGATTGGAAATGGCTACTGAGAGTGGTGAATCCCAAACAAAAGAAAATCTGCAGGTGCTAGAAATCCAAGCAACACACAAAAAATGTTGAGTTCCTCCTCCAGCATTTTGTGTGCTTTACAGGAAGTGGTGGACCCAACTAGTTCCATCCCGGCTACAACCAGCCCAAAAAATAACATCTCTACCTCAGACTTTATTTCCCTAAACTCACACAAACATTGTTGTATTTATTTAAGTTGGGCAATTTATGTTAATTTAAGTTGAAGTGTCTCACATTTGTCATGTTTTTAACGTACTGTGCTGTTGCTGATTTCATGGCATTTATACCCTGAGAATGTATGACCAGGAAAATGAACAAACTTGAAACTCTTCATGAAGGGGGGTAAAAATAAAAGGAAGATGTTTATCAAAGAGTACAATTCACATTTTAGCCCGTACTATACAACCTGTTCAAATGGGTGGCACCATTAGGACATGGTGATGCAGCAAAGAGTACCTCTACTTCACATCTCTGGATCCCGACTTTAGTTATCTCTATGTGGAGTTGGCATATTTCCTTGTGACTATGTGCACGCCCCCCCCCCCCCCCCCCAGCTGCTCCAGTTCCCTTTCTCATCCACAAGATGTGCTGGCAAGTTAAATCTCCACTGTAACTTGCTCTTTGGTGCAGATGAGTGGTTAAGGGACCAGAGGAGTTGATGGGCACATGAGAGAAAGTTGCAAACACACAGAGAAGTTATTGCTGGAGAAAATATGATCAAAGGGATGGCTCTGTTGAGGGCCAGTGTGGATTTTTAGATGCGAGGTAATTTAAGTAAGTAAAGAGCAGATATTCAGCATCATTACACAATAGGGTGTTGAGCTGGATTCAACAGAGTCTTTTAAGAGACTTTTAGATAGGTACAGTGAGCTTAGAAAAATAGGGGGAGGACTATAAAGTATGGAAATTCTGGTCAGTGTCTAGAGTAGGCTACAAGGTTGGCACAACATTGTGGGCTGAAGGGCCTGTAATGTGCTGTAGATTTCTATGTTCTATCATTTATTCACTATCTATTGAATATTCTAACTCCACACAGACACACTGAAGGTCACTGCCCAATTTCTGTGACCTTGTGAATCCAAAGTCTGCAGACACATAAAATGTATAAAGATGGAAAAAGTCAGTTAAATATCAGAAGCTCCCATCCCATTGCCCAGCCCACCATCTTTTCAATGTTAGAGTAATACATTATCTTCTGCTGGCATTGTTCAATCGGAGTTGATTAGAACACAAAACATGAAACATATACCAGTACAGCACAGGAACAGGCCCTTCAGCCACAAAGTTGTGCCAAACCAATTAAACTACTAAACAAATGGACAAATAAACCAATTCCTTCTGCCTGCATAAGGTCCATATCCTTCCATTTTCCTCATATTCATGTGCCTATCGAAACATTTCTTAGAAGTCTCTACTATTTCTGTCTTTAGCAGAAGTCACTCATGGAGTGAGTACTGTTTTGGATTCGCTCCATAACCTTTACTTTTTTAACCTATGATCACCCTTATTTAACCTATTTTTACCTACACCAGAAGATTCTTATTACTTCTTTGGAATTATCTTTGAATCTGTACTGTGAATTTTGAAGAAATGAGTACAGAAATGGCTTTAAGATCTAAAGGGCGAGACACTGGGAAAGATTCGAAAGGTAACGGAAAGAAAAAAAAAGACTGAACCTAAGCATACTGAATTGTCTTACGATACGTTACAGGAGCTTTTAAATGTAAAATTTGAAGAACAATGACAAACTTTCAAAGAAGATTTAAAGGTCTTCCAGGATTCTCTGGATAAGATTGGTCATGAAGTTAAACAACATCAAACTTTAATCGCAACTCTGCAAGAGGACGCTCGGAAGCGAGACTTGAAAATCGAGAATTTGGAACAGAATCTATCTTCGGCGATTAAGCAGTTGGAAATACTTAAAGCCAAGAGCATCGATTCTGAAAATCGTTCTAGAAGTCTCCCTGAAGGTATCAAACAAGGGGACCCTTCGAAGTATTTTTAAAGGATGCGTTCCCTTCTGAATTCCCAGACAGTCCTCCATTACTCGATCGTACCCATAGAGTTATGCACCAATCACCGATTTCTTCATCTAAACCACCAGTTGTAATTGTTCAATTTCACTATGTGCATGTTAAAGAGCACCTTATTCGCACGACACGCTGTTTAGGGATGGTTAAATTTTGGGATTTCCAATTCCGTCTTGTGGAGGATTTCAGCCCAGAAATGTTTCTGCCTTTAGCACCACCCCAGACAGCACATTCCAAGCACTCATCACTCTCTGTATAAAAAAAAACTTGCCGTTCACATCTCCTTTGAAACTACCCCCCTCACCGTAAATGCAGATGCTCTGGTTTTAAACATTTCTGCCCTGGAAAAAGATACACTCTATCTAAGCCTCTTGTAATCTTATAAATCTCTGTCAGACCTCTCCTCAGTCTCTGCCACTCCAGAGAAAACAACTCAAGTATGTCCAGCCTCTCGTTATAGCACATTACCTCTAATCCAGCCAGCATACTGATAAACCTCTCCTGCACTCCCTCCAAAACCTCAACATCCTTTGTATAATGGAGCAACCAGAACTGTCTGCAATAGTCAGATATTGCTTAACTAGATTTCTATAAAGCTGCAATATAACTTCCCGATTTTTGAACTCAGTGCCTCGACTAATAAAGGCAAGCATGTCACATGCCTTCCTAACCAACCTATCAAACAGTGTAGCCACTTACAGGAAGCCATGAACTTGGACCCCAAGATCCCTCTGCTCATTAACACTGTTAAGGGTCTTCACTTGACAGTGTACTATCTCTTTGCATTTGACCTAACAAGATATAACACTTCACATTTGACTGTGTTAAACTCCATCTGCCATTTCTCTGCCCATGATCTGTATCTTGCTGTATTCTTTGCTAGTGTTCTACTCTATCATCAACATAGAACATAGAACACAGATCAGTACAATTCCAGAATAATCACCACCTACCTTCATATCATCTGCAAACTTACTAAACCATCATCTACATTTTCAACCAGATTATTTATATTGAATAATTAAGCACAACAGTTATTCCTTCATTTCATATGCTATCTTCCTAAAGCTAAGATAGCTATACATTTAGATTTATGCTGGGCCTTCTACTGACAAAGAAGTAGCATAAAGATTTAGGTACCTCAGATGTCAGAGTCAGGAGACAACATTGGTACTATCGACGACCTCTGTCAAATGTGCCATTGATTTATGATTCAATGCAAACTATGTGGTGATATTCCAAAGTTGGCTCCCCTCTGCTGATTAATCAGAATGTTAACACTCCTAGGGGAAGCAGACAAACAGGGCTGGCTCGTCTGGTAACTTTCTGAATCTCCAAACTTACAGTCACTTACTCAGAGAAATGCCATTAAGTTGGTGTAGAACTGTCTACAAAAGCTGAAAAATATTCATCACGTTAACTTAGCACCTTGTCAAACTGCACAGAAAGAAACATTATGATGACTGTAACAATGCAGATAAATGTGAGATGGCACAGTAGTTTAGTGGTTAGTGTAATGCTATTATAACACCAGCAACCCAGGTTCAATTTCTTCTGCCGGCTGTAAGGAGCTTGTGCATTCTCCCTGTGACCACGTGGATTTCCTCCAGGTGCTCTGGTCTCCTTCCACGTTAAAAAAAACATACAGGTTAGTAGGTTAATTGATCAGGTGGGTGCAATGAGGTAGCAAAAGCTCATTGGGCCAGAAGGGCCTGTTACTGCACTGTATCTCGAACTAAAAATAAAAAATATTACAGTTAAAGTCTGAGAAACAGAATCAAAAATGCAAATAAATTAAAGACAACACAAAAAGAAACAATCGTTCCAAAATAAAACCCTTGAACAAAGGCTTTGTTTTCAGGAAATTGTGTAGATTTTAATTCACTCATTTTCAAGTGTATGGCAAGAATGATATCTGCAGTTCAGTTTGGTACCTTGTGAAAACCAAATTAAATCAAACAGCTCGAAGAACAAATGAGTAGACTAGGTTTCTATTGGTGAAACCTTTAATGCCAGCTGGTCATACTAAACAATCAACATATGAGTGAACACATGTGAGTGAACTCACATGTTGATTGTTTAGTGTGACCAGCTGGCATTAAAAGTTTCACCAATAGAAACCTCATCTACTTCATTTGTTCTTCGAGCTGTTTGATTTAATTTGGTTTTCACAAGGTACCAAACTGAACTGCAGATATCATTCTTGCCATACACTTGAAAATGGATGAATTAAAATCTACACAATTTCCTGAAAACAAAGCCCTTGTTCAAGCGTTTTATTTTGGAACGGTTGTTTCTTTTTGTGTTGTCTTTAATTTATTTGCATTTTTGATTCTGTTTCTCAGACTTTAACTGTAATATTTTTTATTTTTAGTTCCAGATACAGTGCAGTAACAGGCCCTTCTGGCCTGTTGTAGATTGTAGACACAGAGTAGTGATCGAATCACAAACATATCACAAAGAGAAAATGTGTTGGGCCTTACTTGGATTATTGAAAAGCAGGACGTTGTCACTTCCTCTTTCAAGCAACAGATTGTGGGTGCTGGCTGGAGATTGGCAACCACCAGGCTCATATAACCTCCTTGATTGAAAGAAATGTGATTGATGCTAATAAACCTATGCTGATAAGCCAAATGGAAAGCATATTGTCTATACCTTTTGTACTGGAGCTTGATGGGAATTTGGTTGACAGCTAATGAAAGTGTACACAAAAGGAGGTTCCTGAACTGCAGTAAATATATCTGTGTAATTTACTGTCTCATTCTTCATATAGTATCTTTGAAAGTGATTTAAAGACCATTCATTTGAGATATTCCGTGATTAAACTCAGATCAATGAAAGTTTGTCCCATTCACATGTGGGGTCATGAAGATTACTCAGAGGCAAGTGACAATTAGCTGGGAACAGTAAGAATACTACACAAAGCTGGGATCTTTGAGATACATGGCATGGGAAGGCAAGTGACCCCTTCCGTCCATGCCAGCCAGGTTAGTTCAGAAATGAGCTCTTCAGTTGAAGATCTGTGAAAATCTGGAACTCTGAACTCAAAAGCTCTTGAGAGGAAGGAAATATATTAAAAATTGCAGCAGATAATGGAAACAAAATACAGATCAGCCATAGCTTAACTGAGAGGGGAGAGATGTTTAAACAAATAACATCCTCCTAATGCTTAAATAGAAATTGGGTGGAGAGGATTCAGCAATGATATCTTCATAAATAATTCAGCTCTATTTATCAACTGTTTAAGGCCAAACATAAAAAGATCTTGGTAAATTTTAAACATGAGAATGTCTGCCGATGCTGAAAATCTAAAGCACCACACTAACTGGTAAATTAGTTGTTAATGTCTCACACACACACACACACAAAGGTATGGCGCAAAGCTTGTCTTGCAGACTGTTCATACTTACATGCAGACTAACTCATTATGTCTGCAGAGGACACAGCTTTCTGTGGAACCAGTGTGGAGGATAATCTTGGTGATGGTGTTGCCTCCTACCCTTAGTGATAGTGTTCTGTTGATCAGGAAGTCAAGAGACACTTTGTAGAGGGAGGTATTGAGTGCCAGCTCTGGGAAATGTTAAGTCTTGTGCTATCAGCTCAAGTGAAATCTTACTCTAATCTTGAGTCAGAAACTTAATAGAATAAATTCCTTGGATAAAAAAGAATTTCATAACACTTCATTTTGTAATATTTGAATTTTGATTCCATCCCTGCATATGTTTAATTCCTGGAGTCAATATATTGGACTGTCAGAGGCTACCGGTAATTATGATTATCTGATGTTTAGCAATGTAAGGATAATCTTGTAACTGTCTGGTTCATTGGCTATTGTTTCTATACCCTAAAACTCAAAGATCAGAACTTAATTTTTCTACAAAGGCGTGTTTACTTTAACACAAACCGCCTGTTAACCTTAGTGATCTGTAACCATGTAAACAAAAACTGTTCATTTCACTTAGGGAATATGAGCAAATCTGATTATATTGAGAACTACACACTTGTACAGATGAGAACATGAATATTGTTTTATCTCTAAATAAGAACTGTAATAACCCATGGATGCTTTTGCTGCAAGACTGGCACTGAACAGTAATTCCTCCTTATCAATTTCAGTACCTCGCCAATTGACACAAAAGAATATCACAAGATTACAGTTGTCATCTCCCATAAACTTGAAAATTTCTCATCCAAATCAGAAAAATTGGTTCTTTCAAAAAGTAATAACATGCTCATAAATGCACATTGTATTCATTTGAACACAACATTTGAACTGATCGCATCTCTAGAATGCTAAATAAAACATGTCTCGGGTTTAGTCTTTTCAGGGAAAAGAAACACATCTCGCCCAACACGATTTAATCGGCATCCATCTAAATCACACAGCAAAAAGTCATTCCTGACACGGAGAAACTCACACAAAATGTGAATTAAAACCACTTTCATTTATTGATATGATCTCTTTCATCATCTAAGTCTCGTCTCCATGTGGTTACTGACACTAGTCCCTCCATGCAATGTTGGCAACGGTTTATTATTTTCATGTACCGAGGTTTTCATTCATGTCATCCATACAGATTATTACATCACATCAGTACATTAAGAGGAGAAGACAATTGCAGAATGTAGAATTACAGGTGCAGCAAAAGAGCCGTGCAGCCAGGCATAAGGTACAAGGTCAAAACAAGGTAGTTTGTGAGGCCAAGATTCCATCTTATCATACAAAAATCTGTTCAGTAATCTTAGAACCGCGGGATAGAAGCTGTCCTGGTTTCAATTCATTTTGTGGCCTCCCTCCTTCCACCCCTGCATGGTTAGTTGTGCAATGGAATTGGGGACTGGTGAACTAGTGCAGTTAGTTGTGCGAATGGAATTAAAAACTGGAATATGTATTCGGTGGAAGGCTGGAGCCAGGGACCAGCGTAGTAAGGTATTTGACCAGAACCAGAAACTGGGAAAACCAGCTCTATTTATTACACTCTTCCAACTCTGATCTTTTCACATCCTCAGTTTTCAAATCTGCATTGATAATACATCCGTTAAACACCTTGGATGTACTTTATGCTTTAGGTGCCAAATAAACATGAGCAATGTAGTTGCCAGTTTTTTGTTGCCAGTTCCTGTACTGTCCAGAGCACAGGGAAGCACTTTGATTGCTTAAGCGTATGAATCACAGAAAAGCTACGGGTAGAGAGAGGAGAGAGCATCAAAGGTTCTTTGATTATTGGCCTTCGACCCTAACGTGGGTAGGAGCAGGAAAATGACAGGTAAAAGTGCAGCCCTGATAGTTTTCAAAGTTCAAAGTAAAATTTATTATCAGAGTACATACATGTCACCACGTACAAATCTGAGATTCTTTTTCTGTGGGAATACTTAGCAAATCTGCAGAGCAGTAACTGTAAAGTGTAAACATCAAGAACTGTTAACTGTAATCAAACTGTGCAAATGCAGATATAAATAAATAGCAATAAATAACGAGCATTAAATAACAATAAAACAGAGTCCTTAAATGAGTGTAGCTATCCCCTATTGTTCAAGAGCTTGATAGTTAAGGGGTAATAACTGTTCTCAAACCTGGTTGTGTGAGTTCTGAGGCTCCTGTACCTTCTACCTCATAGAAGCCGCGAAAAAAGGGCACAACCTGGGTGGTGAGGATCTTTGATGATGGATGTTGCTTTTCTATAGCAATGTTTCATGTAGATGTGCTCAGTGGTTGGGAACGTGCTACCCGTGATGTACTGTGCCAAATCAACTACCTTTTGTAGGATTTTCCACGGCTGTTACCATTCCAGGCCATAATGCAGCCAGTCAGCACACTTTCCATCACATCTTTATAGAAGTTTGCTAAGGTTTTCAATCACATGCTGACCCTCCGGAGACTCCTAAGAAAGTAGAGACACCGTTCTGCTTTCTTCCCAATAATATTTATATGATGGGTCCAGGACAGGTCCTCTGAGACACTGACACCCAGAAAATTAAAGTTACTGACCGTCTCCAACTCTGATCCTCCAATGATTACTGGCTCATGGGCCTCTGGTTTCCCTGTGCTCTAGATGGTGCGCAGTTAATTTTAGACATAAAGACTTGGCGTAGTAGAAAAATACAGCACAGAAACAGGCCCTTCGGCCCACCTAGTTCATTCCAGACCATTTGAACTGCCTACTCCCATTGACCAGCACCGGCACCCTACCATCCAAATACCTGTCCAAATTTCTCTTAAATTTTGATTGAAATTGAGCTCGTAAGCACCACTTGTACTGGTGGTTCGGTCTATACCCTCACTACCCTCTGAGTGAAGAGGTTTCCCCTAATATTCTCCTTAAAATTTTCACTTTTCACCCTCTGTACCTCCACCCAAACATCATGGACATCGCCAGAAAACAAAATGGCTGTTAATCATTGATTCCTCTTCAATTGATAACTGAACTTTGTTATGAAATATTTAAGGGATTAACTTTATTTGCCATGTGTACATCAAATCATGCGGTGAAGTGCATTGTTTGTGTCAAAACCGACCCAGTTGGAGGATCTGCCGGGGCCAGCCTACAAACGTTGCCGTGCTTCCAGCGCCAACGTAGCATGCGTACAACTTACTAACCCAGACTAACCTCTATGTCTTTGAAATGTGGGAAGAAACCGGAGCTTCCTGAGGAGGTTTCATTTTCATGGAGGTATTTGCTTAGCATTCGACTTACTCAATGGACAAGTATCCCATTTAGTAGAACGCCTAGACTGAGTAGTGCAGGAAGTAGTGTTATCTACCTTTAATGCACTAGCTTTTGAAAAGTCTACCTATTATTTCTTCACTTAGTTCATTAGATCTCAAGACAAAGGGGCAGAATTAAGCCATTTGGCCCTTTGATTCTTATCTTCCATTCCATCAAGGCCGATTTATTAACCCTCTCAAACCCATTCTCTTTCTCTCTGTAACTTTTGATGTCCCTATTAATCTAGAATATATCAACTTGCACTTTAAATACACAAAATGACTTGTCTCCACAGCCGTCTGTGGAATTCTGCAGACTCACCACCTTCCTCATCTCTGTTCTAAAGGGACGCCCTTCTATTCCAAGGCTGTGCCCTCTGGTCCTTCCTCCACTACAGGAAAAATTATTTCCACATCCACACTATCTAGGCCTTTGAATATTTGATAGGTGTCAATGAGATTCCCGCTCATTCTTCTGAACCTCAGTGAGTACTGGACAGAGCCATCAAATGCTCCTCCTCTGTTAACCCTTTCCTTTACAAGATCATTCTTGTGAACCTCCTCTGGACCCTTGCACTTGATCAACTGCACCAAAGTAATAAAGGTAACTATTTACATATAGTGGACGCATGCATTTTGTGAAAAGCTTCTTACTTTTGAGAGCATTCTCAGCTTTACTACTTGATATGTATACAGAGGTAATAATGTCACATGTTTACATTTCAACCTTCAAAATAAGTTTATTATCAAAGTACATATGTCACCATATACAGTACTATGCAAAAGTCTACACACACACACACACACACACACACACACACACACACACACACACACACACACACACACACACACACACACACACACACACACACACACACACACTATATATATAGTATATATTAAGGTTGGAGTGCCATGGGAGGAGGTGTGGGACAGGTGGTAGAGAAGTAGTGCTGGGCAGGGCAGGGGTGGGAGGTGTGGTGTGGGTCCAGACACACACAACAGTGAGACACCAGGCAAGGTCATTTGAATCCAACGACTGGTTTAATGATCATTACAGAATGTCTCTCTGATGCTTCCCGCTCCCTCCCCTCTACCTTACCCTGTTCCTTCCCCTTTTCCCAACCATGTTTCCCCTCTCCTTGCCCCCTTCCCACTATCAGTCCACCACAGAGGCTCATATCAGAATCAGGTTTATCATCACTCACATATGTCATGAAATTTGTTTTTTTTTGAGGCAGTAGTACAGGGTTATACATAAAATTACTGCAGTACTGCACTAAAGACTTAGGCAGAGAACTGTATATATGTGCCCAAGACTTTTACGCAGTACTGTACAACTCTGAGATTCAATTTCTTGCAGACATTCATAGTAAATACAATGAAACACCATAGAATCAAAGATTAAAAATGCACACAACAAGACGAACAACCATTATGAAAAAGTATATTGTGCTTTCCCGACATACATGTAGAATAAACTCTTCTTGGCTTCTAGCCAGGTACAGGTATCAACTTTAACCAATGTTTCGATAACAAACTCTGCTAACTTCATTAGTGATGATGCCTGGGCATATTTATATCCCCATTGCCTGTCCCTCCTGATTGGGTAGGACTCATCCAATCAGACAGAGGAAACCTGATTGGATGAGGACTAACAAATCAGAAGGGATGGACGATGGGGGTATAAATACCACGAGACTAGACACACGCGGGCATCATCCCTGATGAAGATGGCAGTGTTTGTCGTTGAAACGTTGGTTAAAATCAACACCTGTACCCATTCAGAAGCCTGAGAACAACTTATAAACAACCATTGTGAAAAGACAACAAATACAAAGAAAAACACAAAAAAAGAATTAAATACAGTATTGCGAATATGAGATGAAGAGACCTTGAAAGTGAGTCCATACATTGGGGGAACAGTTCAGTGTTGAGCTGAGTTATGTTGAGTGAAATCATCCTCTCTGGTTCAAGAACCTGCTGATCGAGGGATAATAACTGGTCCTCCTGAACCTGGCGGTGTGGGTCCTAAGACTCCTGTACCTCCTTCCTGATGGCAACAGGGAAAAGAGAGCATGGCCTTGATGCTGGGGTCCTTGATACAGGACTTTGATTCCCTGTGACCCTGCTTCGTGTAGATGTACCCAATGGTGTGGAAGGCTTTTCCCTTTCCTTGTAGATGTTCTCAATGGTGGGGAGGACTCACCCTGAGATGGACTGGCTGTATCCACCACTTTTTGCAGGCTTTCCCAATCAAGGGCATTGGTGTTTCCATACCAGGCTTTGATGCAACCTGTCAGTATACCCTCCAGTGCACAGCAATACAAGTTTGTTGAGGTTTTCAATGACCTGCTGAATCTTTGCAACTAAAGCTAAGAAAGTAGAGGCACTACTTCGCTTTCTTTATAATGCCACTTAGGTGCAGGGCCCAGGACAGATCCTCTAAAATGATAAGCTAGAGATGCTGACCTCTCCAACCCCTAATTCCTTGATGAGGACTGGCTCATGGACCTCGATAGTGAGATAGATAGATCTGTAGTCAATAATCAGCTCTTTGGCCGTGCTGACATTGCGTGAGAGATTGTTGTTGTGGCACCACTCAGTCTCCCTCTCATTATCACCTTTGATTTGTCCAATGACGTTTTGCTGTCAGCAAACTTAATTATGGCATTGAAGCTTCACAGTCATAAATATAAAGCAAGTCGAGCAGGGGCTAAGCACACATCCTTGTAAAAGCTACCTCTCTTGCTCATTATACACGCTATGGACATAAATTGTAATCCAATGTCAGTAAATCGAATGCCTTATATTTCAAAACTAGTGAACAATATTTCAAATTGTTTCTCCTGAATGTAGCAGTTAAACTAATTCTAGTTATCATAATTAAGTTACTGTAAGGTTTGCACACATTACAGCCAATAATCCATTAAACTCAACAGCTATCTTCTATAGCCGAATCATTGTCAAATTGAAAGAAAGGTTTTTAAATGACATACAAATTTCACCCTTTGTATTATGTTGTTTAGATAGATAGATAGATAGATAGATACTTTATTCATCCCCATGGGGAAATTCAACATTTTTTCCAATGTCCCATACACTTGTTGTAGCAAAAACTCATTACATACAATACTTAACTCAGTAATAATATGATATGCATCTAAATCACTAACTCAAAAAGCATTAATAATAGCTTTAAAAAAAAGTTCTTAAGTCCTGGCAGTTGAATTGTAAAGCCTAATGGCATTGGGGAGTATTGACCTCTTCATCCTGTCTGAGGAGCATTGCATCGACAGTAACCTGTCGCTGAAACTGCTTCTCTGTCTCTGGATGGTGCTATGTAGAGGATGTTCAGGGTTTTCCATAATTGACCGTAGCCTACTCAGCGCCCTTCGCTCAGCTACCGATGTTAAACTCTCCAGTACTTTGCCCACGACAGAGCCCGCCTTCCTTATCAGCTTATTAAGACGTGAGGCGTCCTTCTTCTTAATGCTTCCTCCCCAACACGCCACCACAAAGAAGAGGGCGCTCTCAACAACTGACCTATAGAACATCTTCAGCATCTCACTGCAGACATTGAATGACACCAACCTTCTAAGGAAGTACAGTCGACTCTGTGCCTTCCTGCACAAGGCATCTGTGTTGGCAGATATACTGCCAACACAGATCAGATATACTGTCTGGCAAATGAAAACAATCTTGGACTCCATGAATACAGCCTTCTACGGCAACATCTCCTGTTTCTGCAATTAATATCAACAGAATTCGTGATATCATTAAATGTCATTCTTCAGTGATATAATCTTTTTTGTAAAGAGAGTACATCCCATATAGTTGAAATAGAGACATCAGAGACCTCTGATGTCATTCTTGCTTCATAACAAACACGCATTTCTTTTCTGAACTTGTTCATCAACAGTTACACAATTAAACTGTTCTCCATATGCGTCTTGAACTAGCATTGTTTTTACACTGATTAACTTTTTCAAGATCATGTGTATACTTACAGTTGTTGACTTCTGGCAGGTGTCGTCTGTTCACCTTTCCCTAATCTGTTACACTAAGCTCAAACAAAACCTTTGTAAATCAACATGCTTTCTTTGTGCTTTGAGAACAATAGTTTCCAATCTCAACCACCTGCGTTAAAGTGACTGTCCTGCCTGGGGCTATAGATAGATAGATAGATAGATAGATACTTTATTCATCCCCATGGGGAAATTCAACATTTTTTCCAATGTCCCATACACTTGTTGTAGCAAAAACTCATTACATACAATACTTAACTCAGTAATAATATGATATGCATCTAAATCACTAACTCAAAAAGCATTAATAATAGCTTTAAAAAAAAAGTTCTTAAGTCCTGGCAGTTGAATTGTAAAGCCTAATGGCATTGGGGAGTATTGACCTCTTCATCCTGTCTGAGGAGCATTGCATCGACAGTAACCTGTCGCTGAAACTGCTTCTCTGTCTCTGGATGGTGCTATGTAGAGGATGTTCAGGGTTTTCCATAATTGACCGTAGCCTACTCAGCGCCCTTCGCTCAGCTACCGATGTTAAACTCTCCAGTACTTTGCCCACGACAGAGCCCGCCTTCCTTATCAGCTTATTAAGACGTGAGGCGTCCTTCTTCTTAATGCTTCCTCCCCAACACGCCACCACAAAGAAGAGGGCGCTCTCAACAACTGACCTATAGAACATCTTCAGCATCTCACTGCAGACATTGAATGACGCCAACCTTCTAAGGAAGTACAGTCGACTCTGTGCCTTCCTGCACAAGGCATCTGTGTTGGCAGTCCAGTCTAGCTTCTCGTCCAACTGTACTCCCAGATACTTGTAGGTCTTAACCTGCTCCACACATTCTCCATTAATGATCACTGGCTCCATATGAGGCCTAGATCTCCTAAAGTCCACCACCATCTCCTTGGTCTTGGTGACATTGAGACGCAGGTAGTTTGAGTTGCACCATATCACAAAGTCCTGTATCAGTTTCCTATACTCCTCCTCCTGTCCATTCCTGACACACCCCCACTATGGCCGTGTCATCAGCGAACTTCTGCACATGGCAGGACTCCGAGTTATATTGGAAGTCAGATGTGTACAGGGTGAACAGGACCGGAGAGGAGTACGGTTCCCTGTGGCGCTCCTGTGCTGCTGACTGGTCACAGGAGGCACAATTGCCAACAGCTGCTTCTCAAACTGTCCAACATCGGGAGGTGAATGGTTACCCATGCATCATCACTGTGGCTCCAAATTCACACGACTCTTCCTTCAAATTATAAATTCTGAGAACCAACCACTGGTGTAACTTTGTGCACCTCTAGTTCTTTCACTTCATGGAACAACACTGTAAGTGTGCCTTATTTATATAAAAAAAAATCTGCAGTCAGTGAAACCAGGTCCAGTAATACTCAGAAGGGTTAGCAATCAAAAATCAAGCAAACTCATTGACTAACACCAGATTCAGACTCAATTATTTACCACATGTACATCAAAACATACAGTAAAATGCATTGTTCGTGTTAACAACCAACACAAGTTAACATAACAACATAAGAAATAGGAGCAGGAGTCGGCCATCTGGCCTGTTGGGCCTGCTCCGGCATTCAATAAGACCATGGCTGACCTGGCCATGGACTCATCTCCACCTACCTGCCTTTTCCCCATAACCCTTAATTCCCCTACTATGCAAAAATCTATCCAACGTTGACTTAAGTATATTTGCTCAGGTAGCCTCCATCGATTCATTGGGCAGAGAATCCCACAGATTCACCACTCTCTGGGAAAAGCAGTTCCTCCTCATCTCCATCCCAAATCTACTCCCCCGAGTCTTGAGACTATGTCCTCTAGTTCTAGTCTCACCCACCAGTGGAAACAATTTCCCTGCCTCTAGCTTATCTAGCTCTTTCATAATTTTATATGTTTCTATAAGATATCCTGTTATTCCTTTGTATTCCAGCAAGTACAGTCCCAGGCGACTCAATCTCTCTAACGACGTGATGGGGGTAGCTGCAAGTGTCACCACACATTCCAGCATCAACATAGCATTCCCCACAATGCTTGGCAGAACATCACAGAGCTCAAGAAAAGGGAACTCAATAAGAAACAAAACAAAACAAAACAAGCCCTGTTCCTCCCTATGCATGTACACAGTCCTTCAATCCCAGGTCAGGCCACCTTTGGGCTCTGATGGACTCGTGGATTTGCAAACATTGGACTTTGAGTTCTCCAGTGGACTCATCGAGATTCAAAGGCCAAGGCTTCCACAGAGTTCCAGCCTTCCAATTCGACCTTCAAGCTTCAGTCTACAGTATGGTGTCCCAGACTTACCAATTACAACGAGCGATGATCTTGAATGAGGACCCCAAACACTACGCCTCGAACTCTGGTCTCGCTGATTTGCACACCTAAGAGATCTGTCTCCTGCCTGCAGAGAACTCCAATCCTGGAACTTGTTGACAATTCGCCGACCTGAGGGAGCCACCAGCCCTCATCCTTGCTGGTTTGCTGACCTGACATCTGACCACAGAACAGAAATGCCTTGCATTTACGTTATGGGCCTTCGAATGCAGAGCAACAGGACTAGACTCCAGTCTGGCCTCTAATTCCATCACAACCCTGAACCTAAACCCTAACATGACCCCCTAACTCCACTCTGTCCTTGAAGCCATCTAAGAAACGCAGCATAGTTTGTTTGATCCTGTTGTCAACTCCTAGTGCCATCTTGTTTATTCATCATGCATTCATTCCTCCCTTTCCCTCTCTCTCTCTCTCTCTCTCTCTCTCTCTCTCCTCTCTCTCTCTCTCTCTCTCTCTCTCTCTCTCTCTCTCTCTCTCTCTCTCTCTCTCTCTCTCTCTCTCTCTCTCTCTCTCTCTCTCTCTCTCTCTCTCTCCTCTCTCTCTCTCTCTCTCTCTCTCTCTCTCTCTCTCTCTCTCTCTCACACACACAGACACACAATGTAGTAGGTGGCCATCCCAGAAAGAATGTGAGATGACAATGAAACGATATGCACAGTCTGTGGAGGTTTTAGATCATAAGACCATAAGACATAGGAGCAGAATTAGGCCATCTAGCCCATCGAGTCTGCTCCATCATTTGATCATGGCTGACCCTTTTTCTTTCTCCTCCTCAACCCCAGTTCTCAGTCTTCTCCCCATAACCTTTGATGATAAGACCATAAGACACCGGAGCGAAATTAGGCCATTGTGTCGTATGAAGGTAGGGAGACTGGTAATAATTGGCAATTGGGTAAGTCATCCGGATTACTTGGTTTGGATGAAGGGTACAGGGGCTGCTGCTGGTTCACATGCAGATAACCTCAACAACTGTTCCTCTTCAAGCATTTGTCATTGGAAGTATTGTGAATCCGCAGCTCTCATTTGCTACTCAGTGGGCTGGATAGGCTAGACTTCAAAGCTATTGCTGCCCTTGCTACTGTGAATTTGGGGCCATACAACTTGGTAGAAATATTCATCCTCACTGTTGCTGGCTGGTTCACTCTCCTCCCTTTATTTTGGTGTATGAACTTTGGTGTTCCATTTTGGCAAACATCTTCGCTTTGCTGCAGTATCCACTTGTGGTTCAACATCTAAAGGCAGGTGTCCACATGGCATGAGAAGATTGTGATGTAGTACTTTGGATTTTCTTTTTCCTTGTCCAGGTTTTATTTCATAGATTGGCACATCCTTCCCATCGTTTTGTAGGACAATATCATGCAGTCCTCCCAATAGTTTTGAAGCTTTCCCAAGCCTCCACAGGGTGTCAATTTCTTTACTAGGACATGACTCCCAGGATGTAACTCTGTTAATCTCATTCTGTTGTCATAATTCCTCTTATTTCTGCCTGAGACCTTTTGCATTTACTCCTTGGCAAACTGATGGATTTTTTGCATGCCCCTTTCCATCTTTCCAATATTCCCTGTGGATTGCAGGACTTTTGTCTGTGTTCAGGCCAAAGAATATATCTGTGGGAAATCTTGGTGATCTGCCGAAGAGAAGGTAGAATGGGGAGAATCTTGTTACATCTGACCTTGTACAATTGCATGAATAGAACATTATATTCAATTACTCTTCCCAATTTTGATTTTTGTCTTTCTATTAGTGTTTTCAACATTTGCAGAAGAGTCCAGTTGAACCTCTCAACTTGTCCTTTTCCCTGGGGGTGGTACGTGGTAGTTCTCGATCCTGCCAGATCACAAAGTTTTCGCAGTTGCGTGAAGAGTTGGTTTCTCAAATTCAGCCCCCTCGACCATGGTGTATTCGTGATGGGAACCCAAACTTTGGGACAAAGTCATTGAAAAGATGATCAGAAACAGCTTTTCCTGACTTCAAGGTTGTGGCGTATGCCTGTGCAGATCATGTAAACTGGTCGATAATGACCAGATTATACTCGTATCTGTCCTTGGACTTCATTGTTTACTGCATCTAACTGTACAGATACTGCCATGGTCCAGGGTACGTCTGCAGTTTGCTGCACTTCAATGGCCAGGACTGTGGCTTCCCATTGAATCGGACGAGATTTCTTCTTCACTCACTCGTAGTCATTTCCATGGCTACCAGCATTCAGGACAAAGAGTCAGCATCAACATTTTCTTTTCCTGCGCAATAACGGATAATGAAGTAGAAATTGGCCAGTTCAGCAACCCATCTATATCCAGTTTCACTTAACTTTGCTGAAGACAAAACATACGTGAGGATGTTGTTGTCACTGCAAACTGTGAACATCAAGACATAGTACATGTAATTCCTAAATGTTTCAGTAATTGCCCACTTCAAGGCAAGGAATTCCAATCTCCCACTGTGCAGGTGGTAGTTGTATTCTGCAGCCATCAATATTCATGAAGTATAAGCTATGACTCTCAATTTGCCATCTTCCTGTTGATACCTGACTGCTCCCAACCCCTGACTGGGGGCATCAATGTGGAGAATGAACGGCTGTGCAAAGTCTGGGAATCTCAGCACAGGTGGCTGTACTAGGCAGTCAACCTGCTTCTCCAACGTTTCCTGACGTGCCTCTGTCCAAGTGATCGGTTTGCAAGAGGGCGCAGAGTTTCTCTTCATATTTGTCTTTCCGATGCTACTCCTACTTAGCCGGTTTTGGTCGCTGCCATCCCTGCTTTTTAACAGGTCATAGAGGGTGGTCGTCGTTTAAGAGAAATCTTTAATGTACTGCCGATAGTAGCTTAATCGAGCCGTAGTCTTTGTCAGTTCCCCCACTGGGTCTCGCCTCTTCTCTTTCTGTGTTGTTACCATCAATGAGTCTGCAGGATCTACCCAATTTTCCTCTGCGACACAATCGTCCCCAGGCAGCAAACTTCAGCTTTAAAGAACTCTCAGTTGCTGGGTTTAAGTTGCACTCCATGCACCCACATTCGCTGTAGCACTCTTCCCACCACATCAACATGCTCATCAAAGGTCTTGGTGAACACCAGCATGTCATCCAGGCATGGTACACAGATTTTTGTCTCTTAATCCTTCAAGACATTCCTGCCTGAAACATTGGTAGGCTGTGGGTGCATTCATGAGTCCAAAGGGAATTAAAACCCACTCATACAAGCTGCATGGGGTTATAAAGGCTGTAAGTGCCCTGCTTGCCTTCATCATGAACCCTTGATGGTGTGCTTTCCCCTGGTCAAGTAATAAGAACCAAGCATTACCCCCTAAGCTGTCCATAATGTCTTGCACTCATGGAATGGGCTGATGGTCAGGAATAGTTATCCTATTCAGTTCTCTGTAGTTAATACAGAGACAAAGACTTCCATTTTTCTTTCTGACATACACGACTGGCGAGGAATAAGGCGAGTTAGGTTTCTCGATCCATCCTTGGATGATTAAGTCATACAAGTAGCCCTTCATTTCTTTGTAAAGGGATTTTGGAACTTAATTACAAGAGCATGCAACCTGTTCGTCATCTTTGAGAGAAATGCTCAGCTGCAAACCTCTGATGCATCCAGTGTCATTATCGGATTTTGAAAAGGAGTGACATTCTTCTCTTAGATTCTGCTTCACAAGATCTACTGCCGTTGTATATTTAGGTGGCTCAGATTGTCTGGGAGGTCCCATAAATCCAAGTTGAGTTCAACCTTATTTGGCGTCGAGTAACTGGGTAGAATATGGCACCTTCTTTCGCAGTGACAGAGAACACGAACTTAACTGGTTGCAACGTCCAAAGCACTGTTTCTCAGCAAGCATGATGTCATGGTCTGTTCAGATGTGCAAATCAATAACAATGCTTGGACCTCCAAGGTGGTATGAGAGTTTTGCATAGTTCAAGGTCTTCTGCCCACTGTAGATTCACTTCTGATTCAAGGAACATTATTTTGTCTTCTCTCACAAATGGAGACTGTACATAGCATTGCAACTCTATTGCATTGTTGTATGTCATGGTATGTTAATTTTCTCCTTTGTTGTCTTTACTTGATATTCACAGGGATTTTCAATGCTGATCATTTTGATTAATGTCTTGATTTTGCTTCTGTTAAAGCTAGGGAAAGCAGCTCTTACTGTTTCATACAAAGGTCCTCCCCTCTTGTCTTTTAAGTCTTCTTTTGTCACTTTACAATCTCTTCAATCATGTTGAATCCACTGGATGGGTTAGGGCTCTGCCTTTCAGAACCAGAGCCAGTGTGATCAATTCTTTTGCACCAGCTGAAGCTAATTTGAAAGTGATCTCAACCCATCCTGCATGTGGCATGCTTGGCTGCCACCAACTGTAATGTCTTAGGTGACTCTACTGTCTCCAAAACATCCCTCAGTTTAACTCCAAGTAAGTGCCTAATTTTCCACTGCTTGTCCAGGATGCATATCTGTGAACCTGTGTCCCATATTGCTTCATTTCGATGTCCCTGTAAGTCACATTCTACCAGACACTATCTGCCCACCAGTGAAGTTATAGATGAATGTTAATTGACTTGGTACTGTGCAAATAAAACACTGGTGGATGGCTGTCCCTCGATATTTGTCTTGATCTTTCATGGATTCCAATGATCTGCCTGACATTTTTTTAAATCAGTAATATGAGACTTTACATCTGGAGCATCTTATATTTACCGTCTGTCAACCACAGCTGGCACTTTGGTGGGACACTTCTGTAAAACTTGTTACTTCCAGTCCTATGGAAGCTACCCAGCTTGGTTTAGGTTCTTCTCTGAGCTGTCTTCTTCCTCGCACTTTACATCCCACTAAGTAGTGCTCGCTGCTACCACAGTTGTATCAGTGGGTGCAAAGTTCCTCACACCCTCTCTGTCGACAGTGGAAACACTTTCTAGTTCATGGTGACTGAAGCCACTGAGGCAGGCCAGGTTACAGACATACTGGCTCTGGATACTGTGGTGCAATTCCATGCTGCTGTGGAAAAAATGAATAATTCTGTGGAGCATGTCAGCTAAGCTTCAGACAGCAATACGGTTGCATACCGTAGAAATGGGGGAATATGTTGTTGTGGGGCTGGGTATAGTTGAGGCAGAGTCGGTTCAACTAACTGGTTTTGCTTTTTCCACCACTGTTTTTGTTCAATGCTTGGCCCTTTCTGGAGTTCAGGCCTGACAATATTTTGCCCCATGGACTGCTCGGGCCTCTTCATACCCCACTGTAGCGGTTGCTGGTAACTCAGTGCTAGGTCCTACACTAAGAAGTTGCTCTCACCTCCTGTTTTTTATTTGAAGACGAAAAGCATTATTGACACACAGGTATTGGCTGTTGAAGCTGTCCCTTGACCTGTGCAATGTCTTCCCTAAGTGTTTTCAACTGCGACACTACATCTATATGAGTCCTTTCCATCTGACATTTATACTCAACAGGATGTTCCTCTAACTTTGCTGACCCAGTTGGCTTCCATTTAGTCTTTTTCTCTGCTTCATTTGCACATGCTGTGTTTAGCTTCTCTAAAAGTACCTCACCTAAGGATTTGGGATTTAAAAGGTATGGTTGAAGGTCCTTTTAAATACAATCACTTTGTAAACCAGTGAATACAGTATGTAAAAACCTAGTCTGTACTAAGGCTGGATCATATTTCAGACCGGGCTCTGCTTCCTGTGAGGCAAACAGTACTTTCTACTTCAGATCAAGAACATGTGTTAAACTTTGTGGCATCTCTGTTCAGACCATAGTTTGTGCAGCTTCAGAGCTCTGTGTCAGACATGGTTATAAGCAGTAATGGGACTGTATTGGCTCCCTTCCTGTTTACACTGTATACCTCGGACTTCAGACATAACAACTGGTCACATCAACTGCAAAAATTCTCTGCTGACTCAGCAATAGTTGGGTTTATAAAAGGAGGACAGGAGGATGAATTGGTAGAGGACTTTGTCAGATGGTACAAGCTGGATCATCTGCAGCTCAACATCAGTAAGACAAAGGAGATGGTGATGGACTTTAGGAAGACTAAACCTAGACTGCTCCCTGTTACTATTGATAGTGAGGATGTGGATGTGGTGAGGACCTACAAGTACCTGGGGGTGCACCTGGATGACAGACTTGAGTGGAGTACAAACACAAAGGCTGTGTACAAGAAGGGCCAGAGTCACCCCTACTTCCTGAGGAGACTGGGGTCCTTTGGAGTATGCAGGCCTCTCCTTCCACGTGTTCTACCAGTCTGTTGTTGCCCGTACAATCTTCTATGCGGTGGCGTGCTGGGGCAATGGCATCAACACAGGTGATGTCAGAAGTCTGAATAAACTGACTAAAAAGGCTGGATCTGTTATAGGAGTCAAACTGGACACACTGGAGACTGCAGTAGAACAAAGGACCCCACGGAAAATCCTGGCAATTCTGGACAATGTTTCTCACCCTCGGCTTGCCACCTTGGCTGAACAGAGGAGCACTTTTAGTAACAGACTAAGATAACTGCATTACTCCAAAGAGCACCATTTGAGGTCATTCTTACACCCAGCCAATAGGCTCTATAAAGAGTCAACCTCCGACAGGGGAAGTGATGACCCCCTCCTGTTAGATTGTTTCAGGTAACTTCTTTGTTGTCATTCTTACTTCACTTCTAATTGCATAACGTGTACTGCTTGTTACTTCAGGGTACTGATTTGTAACAGGGGACTCACCACGCAGCATCCACTCAAACGAGGTTTCTTAACTTTGGCCAGGCGGGGGGTGGGGGGGGGGGTTATCTCCCCTAGATTAAGCCACTAGAAGAAGCGAGTGTTACATAAGAAAAAGCTGGGTGTGGCTTGGATAAACTTAATCTGGAAAAGAGAAGGTCCACTTACCCACACCCATCCCAGAAGCATCTCCAAAATTCTGTGGTACCCATTGAAAAGGGCAGATCGCAAATGAAACATACACGCTGTACTGCTTACACCTCAGCAACTTTATGGTGACTGTGGAATACAGTGTGCATCCCCACCCCACAGGCATTCTGGCAGGAATGAGCAATCAATCACACGCTGAAGATTGAATGCAAGCCTTTACAAGTCCATGGCAGATTCAGTGCTCAATACTACAGAAGAATACCTTGCACACCGACTCTCAGAATATTCAATGAAACACATGTTGTAGCCCGGCGAAAAAGAACGCACTCAGGACGACAACTACTTTTTCAGGTTTTAATTCCTTTATTTGCTTTAGATGTTTAAGTGCCAGAAAGAGGGTCTTAACACAAAACGAATGACTTTACAATCAGGTCCCGCCGTTACCATCTCCATTTAACCTTTGATCCACACACTTGTGTCTCGACCAATCATGTATGCAGTATAAAAATACAAAGAAAACCGCACAAAACTAATACAGTACTAATACGGTAGTGGCAATTCTGAAGAAACACAACACAGACAATATTAGAATCCCCCCAACCCCTGTATCTTATACATAGCAGTGATAAATGTGAATGAGTACATCTCATCTGAGACGTCTACTACTTTTTAGTACACACGCGCTGTGGTGAACTACATATACCTGTCTGGACACGCCCCCTGATGACTGCTCCTGTGGCCCCCCCCCCCGCTGACTGCTCCTGTGGCTCCTCCCACAGACCCCGGTATAAAGGTGATTGAGGCCTGAGCCCTGCCCCTCAGTCTCCAGGATGTAGCATGGTGGTCAATTGCTGCTTGTTCTTTCTTCCAGTCAATAAAAGCCGATATCTCACCTCACGTCTCAGAGAGTTATTGATGGTGCATCAATTTTATTGACCGGAAGTTTTAAAACATGGAAAGTATTTTACGTCCGGAAAAATTGTATTTGGACCCCCAAGCCCCCGAAGCAGCTCTTGCCTTTGAACTCTGGCTTGCATGCTTCCAATCATACTTGGAGGAGGTTAGTGCAACTGAACCCGCTGTTATGCACAGAATTCTCCTCTCGAGGGTCACCCCGAAAGTTTACTCACTTATCAGAGACCTGCCGACCTACCAAGGGGCACTGGACGCCCTCAAAAGACAGTACCTGCGGCCGGTGAACACTGTCTACGCAAGACATCGCTTAGCTACGCGACGACAGCAACCCGATGAGACGAGCACCGTGATTCTCCGAGCCCTACAGACATGCGTGTGAACTTGCAACTGCAAAGCTCTCACGGCGGAACAGCATGCGGAGCTCTTGGTACGAGACGCCTTTGTTACAGGGATCAGGTCAGTGTACGTGCGCCAGCGGCTGCTGGAAAATGCCGATCTTACCTTACGCTCGGCGATCGAGACGGCCGACACGCTGGAGGCTGCTCTGCACAATGCTGACGCTGTCCAGCCGCGCAATCCCCCGCTGGTCCCGTGGACATCTCAGGCCCCGCCGCCGCCGGTTCCCACGAGCGAATTCACCGCTGCCTCTGCCAGTCGCAAGTCCACGAACTCCCCGAATCTGACCACAGCTGCTGCCAGTCGCAAGTCCACGCAGTGTTACTTCTGTGGACTCAAAAAGCACCCCTGAAAAACCCAAAAAGCTCCAGCTACGGGAAGAAGGGCCATTTCGCCAGGGTCTGTAAGTCTGAACCACGAGCGGGGTCGGACAGTGCTGCGTGTGAGGCATGGGGGCCGCCATCTTGCCTGCCCGCCTCGTGTGAGGCATGGGGGCCGCCATCTTGCATGCCCGGATGGGGGCGGCCATCTTTGTCGGTGCCACCTCGCCCCGCCCCCGACCCACCGGTGCTTACCGGGCACCAAGACAGCAGTTCAACTCTGGCCTCCGTAACCCTCGACCAAAGCGCCCCACACCAGCTTGCAAGGTCAATGATGGACATCCTGGTGGAGGGGCACAGGACTAGCTGCCTGTTTGACACGGGCAGCACTGAGAGTTTTATTGACCCGGACACAGTGCAACGCTGCAGACTTGTGACACAGCCGGTAAGCCAGAGAGTCACCATGGCTTCTGGGTCGTATTCCACAGACATCCGGGTGGGTTGTGTAGCGACATTGGTGGTGCAAGGCACAGAATATCGGGACTTTGCGCTACTGGTCATGCCTCAACTGTGCGCGCCTGTGCTATTGGGGCTGGACTTACAGAGCCACCTCGAAAGTGTGACTATGGCATATGACGGGCCCCTCCCACCACTCACTGTCGGGAATCCTCAGTTTGGTGAGTCTTCGCCATATACCCCGCTACTGACCACACACACACACCGACACACACATCCCCCCAGCACCATGCCGACAGCTGCGCTACTGACACCACTTGCAGCCTCTCCACCCTCAAGATCTCTCCCCCACCGCTGTTCACCAACCTGACCCTCGATTGTAAACCTGTGGCAACTAAAAGCAGGAGGTACAGCGTGGGGGACAGGGCCTTCATTCAGTCAGAGGTGCAGCGGCTGCTCAGGGAGGGGATCATTAAGCCAAGCACAAGTCCTTGGAGGGCCCAGGTGGTTGTTGTTCGGACCGGGCAGAAAAATAGGATGGTCGTGGACTATAGCCAGACCATCAATAGGTTCACACAGCTTGACGCGTACCCCCTACCCCGCATCGCAGATATGGTCAATCAGATAGCTCAGTACAAGGTGTACTCGACCACAGACCTGAAATCCGCTTACCACCAGCTCCCTATCCGCCCAGAGGACCACCCCTACACCGCCTTCGAGGCGGGCGGCAGGCTCTATCACTTCCTGCGTGTCCCCTTCGGTGTCACAAATGGTGTCTCTGTCTTCCAGAGGGAAATGGACCGGATGGTGGACCAGTGCCAGCCAACTGAAGGCCACATTTCCCTATCTGGATAATATCACCATCTGTGGTCACGACTGGTCGGATCACAACGCCAATCTCCAACGATTTTTCCAAGTGGCCAAAGCCCTGAACCTTACTTATAATAGGGACAAGTGTGTGTTCGGAACCACCTGACTCGCTATCCTTGGGTATGTCGTGGAAAACAGGGTCATTGGCCCTGATCCCGACCGTATGCGCCCCCTGTTAGAACTCCCTCTTCCCACCACCCTCAAAGCCCTCAGACGGTGCCTGGGCTTCTTTTCCTATTACGCCCAATGGGTCCCCCATTACGCAGAGAAGGCCCGCCCCCTGGTCAAGTCTACCACTTTTCCCCTCTCTGCCGAGGCCTGCGCGGCCTTCAGCTGCATTAAAGGGGACATTGCCAAAGCAACGATGCATGCGGTGGATGAGACCATTCCCTTCCAAGTAGAGAGTGACGCCTCCGATTTCGTGCTTGTTGCTACCCTCAATCAGGCAGGCAGGCCAGTAGCATTCTTTTCTCGTACCCTTCAGGGCCCTGAAATTCGGCACTCCGCGGTGGAGAAAGAAGCCCAGGCCATAGTGTAAGCTATTAGGCTTACTCTATCTCGCCGGTAAGAGGTTCACCTTGCTGACCGACCAGCGCTCAGTTGCGTTCATGTTCAGCAACCAACAGCGGGGCAAAACCAAAAATGATAAAATTTTGCGGTGGAGAATAGAACTCTCCACCTACAACTATGATATCCTGTACCGGCCTGGAAGGCTCAATGAAGCCCCTGATGCCCTATCCCGGGGAGCATGTGCCAGCACACAGCTCGACCAGCTATATGCCCTCCATGCACATCTTTGCCACCCGGGGGTCACCCGATTTTACCATTTTCTGAAAGCCCGGATCCTGCCGTACTCCCTTGAGGACATCAGGACGATGACCAGGAACTGCCAAGTCTGCGTTGAGTGCAAACCGCACTTCTACCATCCTGAAAAAGCGCAACTTATCAAGGCCACCTGCCCCTTTGAGCGACTGAGTGTTGAGTTTAAGGGCCCCCTTCCCTCCACCGACCGCAATGTCTATTTTCTCAACATTATTGACGAGTACTCACGGTTCCCCTTTGCCATCCCCTGCCCTGACACCACTGCCACATCCGTCATAAAAGCCCTGTGCCAGCTCTTCACTCTGTTCGGATATCCCTGCTATATCCACAGTGATAGAGGGTCCTCCTTTATGAGTGATGAGCTGCGCCGGTACCTGCTGGCTAGGGGCATTGCTACTAGTCGGACCACGAGTTATAATCCCCGGGGAAATGGACAGGTGGAGAGGGAGAATGCCACAGTGTGGAAGGCCACACTTTTAGCCCTTAAGTCAAAAGGGTTGCCGGTCTCTCGATGGCAGGAGGTCCTCCCTGAGGCACTCCACTCTATCCGCTCCCTGTTATGTACGTCCACCAATGCCACCCCTCACGAGCGCCTATTCTCTTTTCTCAGGAAGTCTGCCACTGAGACCACCCTACCAGTTTGGCTGACATCCCCAGGGCCAGTGCTGCTCCGGAAACATGTGAGGAACAATAAATACTCCCCACTGGTCGAGAGGGTTCACCTTCTACATGCGAACCCCCAGTATGCTTACGTGGTCTTACCTGATAGGCGGGAGGACACGGTCTCCGTCCGTGACCTGGCACCCGCAGGAGCAGCAGACCACTACCCCGAACACTCCCCGGTAACTATGAACCCTGTACCCGAGGTGACACCGCGCACACTGAGCCCTACACAGACTCCTCATGACACTCATATACCGGGCGTCTCGTAAGCGCATATACCAGGCGCCTCGCACACGCATGAGGGATCACTGACGCCTAGTGGGCTGACACCTCCAGTTAGGCCGGAAACAGCACAACCTCCGTCTCCGGTGCAAGCACCACCGGCACCTGTGCAATCACAGCCGGTGCTACGTAGATCGCAGCGACGGATTTGACCACCTGATAGACTTAACCTGTAAATATACTTGTAAGAAACTTTGCCACATGGGGACTCTCTTTTAAACCAAAGGGGGGGTGAATGTGGTGAACTACATATACCTGTCTGGACACGCCCCCTGCTGACTGCTCCTGTGGCTCTTCCCACTGACCGTGGCTCCTCCCACAGACCCCGGTATAAAGACGATTGAGGCCTGAGCCCTGCCCTCAGTCTCCAGGATGTAGCATGGTGGTCAATTGCTGCTTGTTCTTTCTTCCAGTCAATAAAAGCCAATATCTCGCCTCATGTCTCAGAGAGTTATTGATGGTGCATCACGTGCTGAAACCCCAAACGGAGACTGAACATTCACATTACGCTGTTACATGCACAATCAGTCATGATACAATAAAGTTAGACAAAAGGTACACTTTGGCACAACTCTTACAAGATATTGCCTGGTAGTTAAATTACAGGAAGACTGAACTACTTGGCCGGTGAGGAACTTTGCAAGCCACGCTATCCAGCATCGAGTTCTTTACTCGTGAAAGTCTAAAGCATCCACATGTAAAACATGTCAAATTGCCAATATTCTCGATTCGCCAACAAACATAAACAAATTCACATGGATATTGTAAATTAATGTTCACCTTTCCTCACCATGCCTAGCACCTCTGGGGGACTTGATTTCATCGCCCTACCAGCTTTGGCAGCAGAAAGGAAAATGGTCTCCCCGCTATCCCGCGTGTGCGTAATGACGTCACCATCTCCACTTAAAGGCACAGACAACTATGACCCTGATGAATGCCTGAGTCCACTTTTTAATGATAATGGCATTCGATGGTCACCCGGTTACATTTTCGCCTGCATTCAAGTAATCATCCTCGATTACTTGCTCACTACAAGGGTACTTTTAACTTCCTTAACTGCTTCTCTAAGGAGAACTGAACTAAGACTTGCCAGTATCTCAGACACTGCTGCCGGACTTATGGAGGCCTCAGCAAGGACTGACCATGGTTCGTGATGTGGGTTAGGGTGCTGTCCAGCATTTACTCATTTACTCCTGCGGGGCGCTGCCCCAGCAGGGCTATACCGACCTATGCCCCTGCATTAGCAGTCGTCGGCTCCCCAGTCTCAGTCCCAGGAGGTGTGACGCTTTTGGAAGGTATGCTGTCTAGGCTCGGGTCAAGGCTCTGTACACCCTGTTCTGATATATCTTCTACCACTATCACACCCGTTTCTGAATCCTCGGAATCTGATTCCTGCCCCGGGGGTGAGGTGGCCTGAGTTACTGGAGTTTGCAGTCTCCTTCGGGGAGCTGGAGTGGGATGGTTCTCACAGGGCCTGATGTCTACCCTGTTCACCCTCTCACTAGGCCCACCCTCCCAAGGTTCCACAGTGTATGTGTTGCCCAGTACCTCCACCACCCTGTAGACGGTTGGGTTCCAAGCATCCTGGATCTTATTACGGCGTAAGGGTCTGTTCCTCATGTAAACCATCACATTCACATCAACTTTAGGACTGTAAACTTTGTCCTCCTGCCAGGCAATGCGTTCTGCTGCCTTTTGTTCAGAGTATTCTTTTGCTCTGGCATGCGCATCCCTCAGTTGGCTCTAGTGGACAGCTAGCGTCGGAGTGTTCCCTTGCATCGGACCACTTACATCACTAGTACCAGCTTCCCAAGCTCGAATCTGCTCAACCCTACAGCTGTTAACCAACGCCAGGTCAAGGGCAGTGCCGTGATTGATCAAACTACACATGGCCACCGACCCATCAAACTCCGCACCTTCTGAGACAAGCTCAGGATCCCCTGCAAATGGCTGCCTATGCATCAGCCATGGTATTGCTCCGACCCGGACGATGCTGGACATCGAAGTCAAACCCTGACAGCTGAGAGATCCATCTCTGCTCCACTGCGCCCAACTTGGCAGCTTTCAAGTGGGATAGGGGGTTATTGTCAGTGATTACAGACCCAGCAAGTATGTGCTCAGTATCTTTTCCCAATACTCAAGACTACTGTTCTTTTTCTAGCAGTGTGCATCTGCACTTTCTGGAAAACATCTCTCTTCCAGCTTCCCTTCTAGGGCGGTGTCAAACTCTGCGTAGACAAGTAGCCTACACTGGCTGATAATGTTCATGCCTACAATACATGAGATAAGTGGTTCGGTGCCAGCAGGATCCTTGACTACTAGAAAGCCACAATTTGGTATCTTTATATCCATTGCTTGAACCTTTAGCTCCAGATACCCATGTAAAGGGGATTTCTTCTTTTTCTTTGTTACTGTGTATGTAATCAAAATGGCTTCTTTGTTTTGTTAAAAGTAGGAATGCTTCTTTGTTGTGAGAGAGTGCTGGAAGCTTGTTTGGGTTAAAATTTACTGATAACGAGAATTGCATTCCTTTGTAAACCAATTGGGATGAATGTTGTTCTTTCTTCTGAGTCTGTAAGCTATTGTTGGCAGGCTTTTGGGGAGGTCGGCGCGAGGGGTTGAGAGAGAGAGGACACGATGCTGTAAATTGGGCGTGGAACGGACCCCAAGCAGGGGTCCAAGGCCAGGAGGTACCCCGAGGAGAGGAGACGAAGATAGATGTGCTTGGTTGACCACTTCGGATGGTCCTGAGCTGCGAGTCGAGGAGTTCGGAGGGGATCGAATGGTGGCCAGAAGACTTCAGTAATTGAGCTCCAACGGTTGTGCATGAAGTGGTTTGGACTTTGATAAGTTTGGCGCCTTTTCTTTATTTTCTTTTCCTTCATATATACTGTATCGTTATTAATCACTTAGTTATAGTAATCTTTATAAATTGTACTCATTTAATCGCATATGGTGTACTGTCTGTTTTTGGGCGAGGCTGGGACATCACACAGCATCCACACCAGCTGATTACCCAGTTTGGTGGGGCCGAAGGCTGCTCCCCCTAGACGAGAATGAGCTGAGCGAGCCTGAGGCGACCCAGGGGGTCCAAGGTAAGGAATATCAAGACCATTTGCAGCTGTTAGCCTAAGCCAGCCAGCAGTGGACAACATATCCTCGTCCTCTCTGTTCAAGTGTTCTCAAAAGAACTGCTCAGTCAGGGTGCTTACTTGACTATCTGTGTCCAACAGACAACGGACATGGACACCTGATATTTCAAGCTCAGCAACTGGACGTGTTCCTATCGCGCGTTGCAGCAACTGGTCACGGGACAGCGGATCATCCTCCATATCTATGAGGTCCCGCCAAATTGCCCGACTCCCAACCTCTTGAGGACAAGAGGATGCAGACTCCACGTCCCTTGCACCCCTCTTATGTGGGCAATTCTTGACCAAATGCCCTCCCACCTAGCACTTGAAACGTATTGGTTGCCCATCTTCTGTGAACCTAGGCTATAAATTACGTCTGCTGCTAGTAGCGCGAGTAAAATCCCTCTGAACAGTGAGATCTTTCACTGCTTGAGTCAATTCACAAAGGGCTTTGTCCTGCTCTGCGACTACTTAAAGGACGTCATCTAGTGTGACAGACTCAGAATCCCGAGCTTTAAGAATCGAGCACTGTGCCTGGCTACTGCTACACCCTGACTTTCCAGACTTTGTATTTCCCAGGGGCTCTTCCGCGAGCCACAGACAAGCCTCCTCTCTCACCTCTATCATCGAGGACGCAGGGTGGTTCCGCACGAATCTGTGGAGCTACCTTCTGAGGGAAGGATCCCTGATCGCCTCTATAAATTGATCTCTTAGTACCACGTTGGTCACGGCCACAAGGGAGTGCTTCAGTATCAAGTTAAGAGCTTGGGCTAGGGCATGTGAAAACTCTCGTACTTCTTCCCCCGCAAGCTGTTTGCGACTGTAGAGGCTATGCCACAGCTGGGGTGTGTTACGCTTGACTCTACAAGCTTCCCTGAGATAGGCAAACAAGTCATCAGCCGGGTCTTCCCCAGCATCGCTACGCATACGTGCTTTCTCTAAGGCTGCTCCCCTGAGCAGGGACATGACAAAGTCATACTGATCCCGGTTAGATTGATTTCTACTATAAAGTGCACATTGTACTTCTTCAATAAAGTCATCAACAGACCTCCCATCTTTCTCAACATCCCCTGTAAATGGAACAATGTGTCTTTCCCTTGGGACATATACATAGGACCTTTTGCTTAATGTATCTATGGTTGCCATGGCTTCATCATACCTACTACGCAATTCCCTAATTTGCTCATTCAAATCAAGTTCAACTGGTTTGTCCTCTCAGCGTGACATAGTAAAAGCTCAAGTCCTTAAAGTTCTCACAAGCCTGCAAAAGGAGTTGCTGCTGCTCCTTGCTGAAAAGGCGGTTGCTTCCCGGCCTGCCGTTCCCTGGATCCACGTCACCACTCTGCGTCCTGACGTCCTGGCCCAGTCCCGAGGCTCCACCATGCTCTCCAAGAGGCACAGGTGCTCTCTCCTTCTGCCCAACAGGAACGTGGTCCTGTTTTCACCACTACTGTATTAGGTATTGTAGATTATACTGCATACAGTAATCAGAGACCCTCTCAACTGGCTTGGAATTAGCCCCACTCCTGGTACCAAATGTTGTAGCCCGGGGAAAGTACGCACTCGAGACAACAACTACTTTTTCGAGTTTTAATTCCTTTATCTGTTTTAGATGTTTAAGTGCCAGAAAGAGGGTCTTAACACAAAACAAATGACTTTACAATTGGGTCCCGCCATTACCATCTCTGTTTAACCTTCGATCCACACACTTGTGTCTTGGCCAATTGCGTATGCAGTACACAACCCTGTACCTTATACATAGCAGTGAAAAATGTAAGAGAATACGTCTTATCTAAGATGTCTACTACTTTTTAGTACACACACGCTGAACCCCCAAACGGAGACTGAACATTCATGTTATGCGGTTACATGCACAATCAGTCATGATACAATAAAGTTAGACAAAAGGTACACTTTGGCACAACTTTTACAAGATATTGCCTGGTTGTTAAATTACAGAAAGACTGACCTACTTGGCTGGTGAGGAACTTTGCAAGCCATGCTATTCAGCGTTGAGTTCTTTACTCGTGAAAATCTAAAGCATCGACATGTAAAACATGTCAAATTACCGATATTCTCGATTCGCCAACAAGCACAAATGAATTCACATGGATATTGTAAATTAATGTTCACCTTTCCTCACCATGCCTAGCACCTCTGGGGGACTTGATTTCACCGCCCGACCAGCTTCGGCAGCAGAAAGCAAAATGGTCTCCCCGCTATCCTGCGCGTGTGTAATGATGTCACCATCTCCACTTAAGGGCACAGGCAACTATTTTTGCACTACCTGGATGAATGCCTGAGTACCCTTTTTAACAATAATGAACAGCATTCAATGGTCACCCGGTTACACACATTTGCACGTTTTTAAAGTAATATCCTTTTTTTCTCAACATGAAATGATATTGACATTAAATAAATTATCTTAACCCATTTTAAAATGTACTTGAAGAATCATTTATAACTAAATTGATCAGAGTTCAACCCTATTGCACTATCGCAAGCAACAAACCTAAAAAGGTGTTTTGGTAATCTGTTCAAGTTATTGCAAGGGCTAGAACCCGAGAGATCATGTGACCTGACTGAGTACACAGGACCATGGGATACATGGGTCAGGCTGATTGGGTCAAGTGTGATTTTGAGTTGAATCTTTGGTTTACAGTTCTAATCAAGTTATGTGTGGGAAGGACAGTTAATATGAGTGGGGAATGTGTGTGTGTGTGGAGATGCTTGCAAGTTTTTGGATCCCCACTCAACAAAATCCAGGCTAATGATCTCAGCAATTTTTTTTCCTATACAATGAGACAATATTTTTTGAGGGGCTGTTGAGATACAATAGAGTGGTAAAATTTTTCTGATAGATATCTCAAGGAATCAAAATAGTCTGATCTACCAACTTCTGTGATGTTAAATCCTAGTTTTGACTATAGTACATGAAAGCCACATTTGAAATTTGTCTTGGAGAAGGAGGGTGAATCAAAGTCACTGTTCTGTCATTACAAATCTGGTAAATGTTGTGCCGTGCTCCTCTAAGATAAGACAGAATGCACCACCTTTGCGACCTGAGCTCACGTTCTTGCCCCATGGATCGATCTTATCAATGACATGAGTGATGAAGGTTTTATCCCTTCGCTGAAATTGCTTTGTTGACTGCCACAAATCCAGCACAGCAGCTGTCACCGTGGCTTGTCATAAGGAGCTTTTATCTTTATGATCACTGCATTTGACTAAGCTTCAAGTGAAGCATTTAAAATTAATCCATCTCTGCAATTAAGAAATGGCTCCCACATTCATTAGTGAGAGGGATTTGGGTAGGAGGAAACTGTTCGGCCCATTAAACGTGTTTTACTCTTCAATTAGATTGTGTCAGATCTGTACTATTTACTAGCCTTCGATCCATATTCCTGATACTGTTAGTTTAAAACTCTGCCAATCTCAATTCAAGTGAGTTCAGCTAATCTTGCCAAGTCTGAGGATTGAACCTCAACCCATCTAGTTCTGTAGAGCTTCAGAGCGATGAACTCATTTCTAAGCCACTGGGCAGCTCACATCATAATTGTTTAAGCTACACTGTTTTATTTCCAGATAATTCAGGCCATACTCTACCCAGGTGAGGATAGATATGGATGTTGTACTGATGTGAAATGTCACGTCTTCCACGTTACACAGATTGGAGAATCTTACATTTACTGGCTGGACAGGCGGACGCACCTGATCTGTGCAGATTACAGCTAAGCTCTTGCAAACCTAAATGTGTGCATCCAGATATTTCCCTGACAGCCGCTAGGGGACAGTGTGCTTACCTAACCCAGGCAACAGGTCATAAGTAACCTCTTGCTCAGCTGTCAGGGTCAAATATCTGTAAGTCTTCCCGCAGTGGGATTCAGTCTCTGAACTCCAGCTTCAGGGCTTGTTGCAAAATTCTCTGAACTGGAACCCGAGGCTTGTTGGAATGAGATAGTGGGGAGATGTTTGAAAGGGAATTTGGGGCAGTGTGAGAAAATGAACTGCTGAAGGCACAGTAGAAGTATATTGCTGAAAGCCTTTTGTATTTTACCAATCCCGCCGCACTAGAGGGAATGCAGTTTAAAAGATGTAACATTTTGTTAGATCTATGTAACAGTTCCTTCCCGCAAGCTATCAGACTCCTCAATACCCAGAGCCTGGACTGACACCTTACTGCTCTATTGTCCTGTTTATTATTTATTGTATTGCCTGCACTGTTTTGTGCACTTTATGTAGTCCTGGGTAGGTCTGTAGTCTAGTGTAGTTGTTTTTTTTTACGTAGTTCAGTCTAGCCTTTGTACTGTGTGTGTGTGGGGTCATGAAAAAAGTTGTCTCATTTTTACTATGTATTGTACATAGCAGTTATGGTCAAAATGACAATAAAAGTCACTTGACCTGACTTGAAGATGTTTGTGATGTACAGTATGTACTGTGTAATGAGAATAGAACAAGTGGTGAATAATATGAGATTCCAAGTTACTGGTAGCAATTAATGAGTGTTAAGACATTTAATCACATGAATTGAGCAGGCTAACTACACCTATCTAGCCTATTCCAACTTTGTTTTTTTTTTATAAATTGAATCCAGCTATCCATGTTTAAAATTACCTCACTGCCATTCTAATGCTAGTTACTGGCATATTCATTCACAATAACCTGCAGAACTGATACCTTATTTCCACAAGCATACAGATTTCAAGTCATGTAATTATGCTCTATTCTGGGTTGAGCAGAGGAATACAGGTGTTTCATACATTTATATAATCGTTTTAGAATGGCACAGCAGATATAAGAATGAGAGTCTTATTCAAAAGGCAGAACAGTTATTACTTACACAAAGAGCCTTAAACTGGACATATTGAACATTCCTGACTACTTATGTGAATGTTACGCTGTTCAAATAGCAGATTCATCATGTGACTCTGCTGTCCAATGAGATAGGAACACAAAAATACTTTGGTACAGAGAAAATAGTACGATTCATACTTTACAAGACAATAGTAGTAAAATGCTTGCATTTAATAGACACATTTATTGAACAGATATTAATTTAATTCAGTCGCCACTTTTCAGCATCTTCGTAAATCTCTTGCAGATTTCAATGTGAAGTTAACATTTAGTTTGATACTGGACTTGAGTTCAAAGAAAGTTTTGTTTCTTTGTCAGACTTAATTAAAACTAATATATGAGGAAATGATAACCAATTGAAAAGATTATGAAATAGCTTCAGTTCCCCATCTGTAGTATAGTCATATCCTGTCCATAATTTTGCTGATTTTTTTTCATGTCTGTTCTCAACATTGTGCCTTTCTGATCCTTGTTTCAGTTTACAATCACTGTAAATTGACACTGCATTTATTTCCAACACCCAGAGTTTCCTGCAGTAGCTACTGCAGATTAACTACTGTGATGTTCTATTTGGAATTACACTACATTGTACAGATATACCATAACAGGAAGACTCCCCCATTTTGCATCCTTAATGTAGCCCTATAGGAATCACCAATTTAGGATATATATCATTAATAATGGCTTATAATCTGCTTCTCGCAAAAAAAATCTGTCTACTAATAAACAACGAGATTTTGTGACCAAACAACACTCCAGTTGCTTCTTCCTTCCTTTGTGGCCAGCTATGTTTGGCCTTGTGAGAGTGTGAGAAATGAAATTAATGGATTTCCTTGCCCATCATCTATCATGTATTTTATTTTTCCATCTACACAATTACTTGACACATCACTTGCCAACTGCAAATCAGGCATGACTCCGTAATGAATGAAGAGGTCTTCAGTTGCTAATAGTTTAATGCATTTATCATATGCACTTTGCTTTCCCTTGATGCATTTGCATTTACATCCTTCATCAACAAGTGGGGTAATTGTGTGCAGATGCAAGATGGGGAAGATTCAAGATCGTTTATTGTCATTCTTCAGTACATGACTTTGAAAGAGAACAAAATGATTGTTGCTCTGGATCCATTACAGCATAAAAACACAATAAGCATAAAGAACACAATAAATATAAATATACAAGTTAATCATGTAAAGCACAATGTACAAACAGTTGTTAGATACATAGACTGATTGTACATAAAGTGATGCTAGGTGGTTGTGGGAGGTGGTGGAGTGGGTTAATGGGTGAAAGTGTTGATCAGCCTGATGGTTTGGGGAAAGTAATTGTTCCTGAGCCTAGAGCTCCTTGCATGAATTTTACCTGAATTGCACAATACCCCGAACATTCTCAGCTCTCTACACCCTTATGGTCAGGAACATACATGAAAATCTCTACTTTTTCCTTCAATGGCTGTTGGCCACTGAAATCATCTTTAGTCTAAGGTACACTGATTGAAATTGCAAGAAATTATTTCTTATTGCACTTATGTTACATTCTGAATGTTTAAGATAAAATTAAATTGGATTAGTGTTATTTGTCACATGTACATTGAAACATTCAGTGAAATGGGTCTTTTGTGTCAAATCAAATCAACGAAGATTATGATGAAGGCTAACGGCCTGAAACATTAACTATTTACTCTTCTCCATAGATGCTGCCTGGCCTGCTGAGCTCCTCCAGCATTTTGTGTGTGTTACAATGAAGATAATGTTGGTCAGCCCACCAGTAATCCCACACTTCTGGCGCCAAAGTAACATGTCCACAAATCACTTACCATACCTGTATTTGGACTGTGGAAGGAAACCAGTCCACTCTAAGGAAACCTATGTGATCATGAGGAAATGTATAAACTCCTTACAGACAGCGGAGGAAAATGAATCTTGATTTTACATCTGCCATTGTAATAGCATTCAATGGTTCTACTTAATATTACAGAATGTATACAGAATGCAACCTGAAGTTCTTACTCTTAACAGACATCCATGAAACAGAAGAAAAACACAAAGAATAAATGAGTGTCAGAACCCCAAAGGCCCCCCCATCCCCTTGCCCACACACAAGCAGCCGCAAAAACATCAAACCTTCTCCCCACTTGCTCCAGCCACCTCCCCCACCATTCAAGCCCCCAGAGAGACCCCTGGTGCCATCTTTTCTAGCTCCTAGAAAATAGCAAGACAAAAAGCAATCAAAATGGTCAGAGTGTTGCTATATGGAGGTTGTGATTAGGGTTGTGCCAGAGGTTCAAGAAACAAACGGTGAGGAAAAGTAGCTGTTCATGAACTCATTGATAAGGGACTTCAGGCTCCGATACATCCTGCCTAATTATAGCTGCAAGAAGGTGGCATGGCCAAGCGGTGGGGATCTTTAATAAAGACGTTGACTTCTTGAGGCAGCACTTTATGTAGATTCTACTGATATTGGGGTAGGATGTGCTTGTGATGTATTGGGCTAAAGCTACTGTTATTGTGGCATCGAAAGTTTCTGCACAGTCGAATTTCTGTGCCAAGTTATAATGCATCCTGCCAGGATGCTTTCAACATTTGAAGAAATTTGCTAGAATGTTCATTGATAAGCTGAACTTCCATTAAACTTCTAATAAAGTAAAGATGCTGGTGTGGCTTCCCTGTGACTGCATCTATGTGCTGGACCCAGGACGTACCGTCCAGTATGTTAGCACCAAGGAATTTAAAGCTGCTGTCCCTCTCTACTGCCGATTCCCCAATGTAGCCTGGTTCACATTCACCCTCCTTCTCCTCCACAAAGTCAGCAATCAGTTTGATAGTTTTACTGACATTCAGAGAGAGGTTTCTGTTGCAGCACCGTTTGACCAAGAGCTCAACAACCCTCCATTTGGTGTCTGGGTCAGAAGCATGAAACATGTTGAGGAATCTTCTTGTGCTAAACTAGGCTAAAGACAATAGGCTTGAAGAAAATGAAATATAATTTGATTCAGATCTGTTAGAAATAGAAAAAGGTATTCAAAGGCAATGTGAAACTATATGTAAGCACATTGATTCATTAAGTCAAATTAAATTTATTATCAAAGTTGGGCATTTATTTTCTTGCAGATGTTTACAGGAAAAATAAGAAATACAATAGAATCCATTAAAAATATGCATAATATTTACAGCCAATGTGCAAAAGAGGACAATCTGTGCAAATAAAACAATAATACTAAGAATAATAATAGTTATAAAAGAGTCCATGGAGTGAATTTGTTGGTTTTGGAATCAGTTCAATGTTGTGGTGGTTAAAGGTAACCATGTTGGTTCAGCATTCTGATATTTGTAGGTTAGTAATGAACTATTCCTGAAGCTGGTGATGGGGACCTAAAGTTTCTGCACCTTCTGTGTGATTGTAGTAGTGAGAAGAGCCTAAATGGTGGGGGCCTTTGACGATGGATGCCACAGCACTCCATGTAAATGTAATCAATGGTGGGGAAGACATTTGCCTGTAATGACCAGGGCTATATCCACCACTTCCTGTAATAGATTTATCTGTCACATGATTGTTTCATATGCATCATTTGCATAAAAGTCAGCGAGAACTGTGCTAGGCAGCACACAGCTGAATGTTCCATTGCAGAGTAACTCCATTGACAGAGAAGGGTGTAATGCAAGCATTCGGCTGTAAGTCCAGATCAGCCCAGAAGACCCTGAAGAGTCATGCTGAGAAACAATTGGATGGTTGGAATGGTAGGGTGTACTTGTGAACTGGCCACATGAATATCAATTTTGTCTAAGACAGACTATACGCAACCACATTTATTACAAAAAGACACATTAAATCAGGTTATAGATTATCATTATCTACTGCCCATCTTGCAGCCTTGTATGGGGATTTAGCAGAAAAAAAGAACTACACATAATTGAATGCTGACACAAGTAACAGTATCTTACCATCAGTATGCAATAGGAGCTCTACACATACACTATTTACCCTTTGTAGTAAAATCTTCACCTAAGGATTGCTAGGCCATGACAAATAGTATCTTGTATGCGGTGGATTATTGCATCACAGGCTCAGTGGCAGAAGGCTTCTGACTTCAGAGCAAATGCTCAAAAAGACAGCGCCAGGGGTTGTTGCAGACCCAGGTGACTACTTCCAGTTCGTCAATGAAACAGCTTATTCTTCTTTTCTCATGGCTCTCTTTTCTTTTCAAGGTTGTTGGGGACCTGTCGGTGTTTGTGATCTACAGCTGCAGCTCAAACTATGGTTCTCCATAAGCAATTGGTTCTCAGACTTGCTGTGCTTCCTTGTGCTTTGATATCTCCCCGGTGTGCGCTGCTGTCAGAAGACCGCGCCTGCATGCTCGCGATCACCTCTCTCTTTTTGATGGCGAGTGGGAGCTTGTCAGTCCTCGAGTCGGGGGGACTCGGCGAAGCAACACGGAAGGTTGTAGCATCAGAACAACGAGCTGCTGGTCTCCCGCTCGTGTTGTTGCAGGAGCGATTTCTCTTTCGTCTTCACTGGTGAGAGCGAGCCTGTCTGAGGTACCGAAGTGTTGGGTTATGGACTGTAGTTTTTAATAGACTCTAGATCAAGGTCTCTTTGTGGGCTTTGCTATTGCTTGCATAATGGGATGGGGGGGTTTGGTGCTTTTGTGGGTGCAAATGGGGGGATAGGCGGAAAGGGAGGGTCGATGCTTGTCCATGGAGAGGCTTTGGGGTTCTAATGCTTCTTTCATTCATTCTTTATTTTTTTTTCTGTTTTGTGGACATCTGCATTAGTTAGCATTTCAGGTTGTATGCTGTATACATTCTCTGAAATTAAAATAAGCCTTTGAACTATTGAACAACGAGCTTTTTTTTGATCGAATTGTGTTCTTCCTTGTAATACTAGTGTATGATTTCTGTTTATGTTATGTTTATCTGAAGCTATGTGTTTGCGATGCTGCTGCAAGTAAGGTTTTTATTGCCCCTGTTCATACATGTGCTTGTACAGATGACAATAAACTTACTTTGACTTAGGCGTTGTTCCTGCCACAATGTTTTGAGTCCACATAATTTTGCCTTCTCCTTCAACCTACAGCATTTTGAGGACTTTTAAGAATGTGTCTATCATCTGCTGCGAGGCTGACTGGCTCTCAAACTCAATCATGCAATTACTATAGGCATCCCAGCACCACATGTGGCTCTCTTCTTTTCAAATGTGTCACTTGTGACCAGTGATAATTTGCCCTCACAGCGATTTTCCTCTCATGGAATGAACTCCTATCAACAGAAGTCTTTGACAAATGTAATTTTATTTGAGGGATTACAAGAAAAAGAAGAAAGCAACACAAACAAAAAGAAAATCAATTTTGATTTTAAACCGTTTGGAGAATCTTAATGGCATTTCCTGTAGTTGTTTATTGGATAGGGATTGGTTAGTGTAATGGGTTAACAGATTGGAATTAATAACTATTTCACCTTACATAGAGCATCTGCTCTTAAGCTGGTATAAGCTACAATTTGATGAGAATTACTCTACTTCAATTATTTTTAGGAGCAAACGATCTTGTCCTCCCAAGGAACATCACTCGAACATTAGGTTGAATGAAGCAAGTACCTAAATATATTTTATAGCGTTATTCCTTATAATAAATCTTTAATGTAAGACAGCAGAAACCAAATATAATCTGTACTAAGGGAAAGTGCCATGTAATAAAATGATATCAGTTCAAGTAGAATTTTTAGGCTCCAAAATCTTATATAAATTATATATATGCCTTGTAAATTTATAATGATGATTTTCAAAGGAATAATTTGATAAAATTGTATTATATATTAATCTAATTAAGTAGGATGCCCTGCTGAAAATGAAATCACTGAATATATTACCCAATAAAGAAAAGAAATCACATTGCAGCTGATAATGGCTGGCTTCACTTAATCTGTTACTCAGAATACGAAGAACACCAAATTCTTAATTTTAACAATGAGTAATGTGAATCTTCTTTTTACTTAAAACATCTTGATCACATGAAAGTTTATTACTTCTGAGCTTTGCTTTGGAAGGGTGCATTTTAGATGAGTACAAGAGAATGTAATATTCAATGAAAATGCATCTTCTATTCGTTCAGGAAGGAGTTTTCTCCTTTTCAAAGAACTGATAGATAGATAGATAGATAGATAGATAGATAGATAGATAGATAGATAGATACTTTATTCATCCCCATGGGGAAATTCAACTTTTTTCCAATGTCCCATACACTTGTTGTAGCAAAACTAATTACATACAATACTTAACTCAGTAAAAAATATGATATGCATCTAAATCACTATCTCAAGAAGCATTAATAATAGCTTTTAAAAAGTTCTTAAGTCCTGGCGGTAGAATTGTAAAGCCTAATGGCATTGGGGAGTATTGACCTCTTTTGAGTATTGAACTGTTTTGAAATATGATCAGGAGAGAATGCCCAGATGAAAATCTGCTCAATCTAATACCAACTAATTTGAACTAAGTTTATAACAGCATATGGGAATAGGAGGAGAGTGTCTCAATGTGCACTGGCAATCTAAGTGCGGAGGAACGACAGACTCTGATGTCGAGAGGGCGACCGGAGTTTATTCATATGGTTTCCAGTAGAACTTCAGTGGCTCTGCCTAGCAACACCACATGACATAACATTCTCAAAACTAGGGCTCCGCAATTAGGACTAACTGGGTGTCTGCTTGAATAATACAAGCAACATGGACTCTCTGAATCTGCCAAAATAAACTGAACAAGTCTAAACAGGAGACCATGTTACAAAGTGCGAGTCATTCCGGAAAAACTCAAGAAACACTAAACAATTAACAACTCTTTTTAAACAACAATTAACCAATTCACGTGCTCTGAAACCCTCAAAGCCCAACACCCTCTGACTCCCCAGAAAGGCCCAAAGAGCTCATTACACAGGAGTGGGCCATTCGGCCCCTCAAGCCAGACCTGTGATTTAATATTATCATGACTGATCTGCTCCTATTCCTTTTTCTTGCAGCTCTCAATTCTCTCACCTTCCTAAAAGCTTTCTGCCTCTGTTTCATGAGAAGTTTTAATTTATATCAGTTTTAAATGTCGAGCTCGTTATCTTACACAGTAACTAAATGTGGCAAATTGGTAAAATGGTTTTTATTGTCATAAATACTGAGGTACAATAAAAAACTTGTCTTTCATACTGTCCATACTGAGCAATTCATTAAAACAGTGCATTGAATTAGTACGGGTAAAACAGTAATAGAGTGCAGAATGAAGTGTAATGTACAGAGAAGGTGCAATGCAGGTAGATGTAAGATCACAACAAAGTAGACTGTAAGGTCAAAAGTTCAGTTTATTGTTCTAGGGAATATTTTTTTAGAACCTAATGGTACCTGATTTCAGGCTTTCAAATCTTCTGCCTATGTTCCCATGATCTAGTTTCACTCACTGCCCTCAACTTCTCCTCTATCAAGCCCCTTGAGGAAGTTAGAGGCTTTAATAGGATCACCCTTCATCCTTCTCTCATCTAAAGACTATAGATTTAATTTCTTTTAGCACTCTGAAACAAGCCATACCGATCATTGGATTGATCACCTTTTGAGCATTGTGTACTTTTTTGTACTCCACACTGCAGGAAGGCCATGGTAGCCAAAGAGAGAGTGAAGAAGAGATTCACCAGGATATTGTCTGTAATGGAGGACATAGTTATTAGAAGGGATTGGTTAGGTTGCATTTAATCTCATGTGAGTATGGTAGCCTAGTGGGTTGACAGATATGCTTATTGTGGTTTATAAGAGACAAAGGTAGGATAGATAGTCTTAATTACTGAGGCAGGAGTGTCTGAAAATAGAAAATATTAGTTTTCATGTGAGAGCAGAGAAAGTTAAAGGAGATCAGGAGATCTGTTTTTCACACAGATTTAGTGAATGTCAGGAATGAGTTGTCAAAAGAGGTGGTAGAGATGAACACAATGATGACATTTAAAAGGCATGCAGATGGAACTCATGTGGGAAGATGGGACTGGCATAGATAGGCATCATGGTCGACACAGATATGGTAGGCCAAAGGGGCCCAATTTCATGAGGTAGCTGAGCTAATGTAATTTTGTTAGATTTGTTATTTAATCAGAGGTACTGTAGCAAAAAATCTCCTCTGTCTCCCTCTCAGCTGAGATGGTAAGTGAGAGTTGGAAGCAAGCACTATGGATAATGACGAAGGGTCTCAGCCGGAAACGTAGACAGCGCTTCTCCCTATAGATGCTGCCTGGCCTGCTGTGTTCCACCAGCATTTTGTGTGTGTTGTTGTTTGAATTTCCAGCATCTGCAGATTTCCTCATGTTTGCTGGATAATGACTAAGTGCGATGTCGATTAAGTATATTTGAGGAGTAGGGAAAGAGACAATGGAAAATTTACATCAAAATGGAGAACAACAGGAATGAGTGACAGGTAGGCTGAAAACTCTGCTCAGAAATGAGGAAGGAATAGCTAATAGGGCAGAGTTGGATGAGTAGAGTGTGAAAGTTGGATGAGTAGAGTGTGAAAGCTGGAATATATGACACAGTATAAATGCATGGGCAATGAGGAGCATAGAGATGAATGATTTAAAAAAAAGATAAAAAGTGTATGTACTGATGGAATTGACATGTCCTTGAGGGAAGACATGTCCAGCTAGTAATTGTAAGACTGATGCAGTTCTTCAGAAGATGGAGTTTATGCGAAACAATCTTGGGTAGACAGGAGTAAGAATAATCAAAGAATTCAACCTTGACGAAAGGATTGAGGCAGATACATTGCTGGGGCAGTAGCGCATCAACTCAGCTACAGATTTACCTCAGAAATGAGCATAATATGGAAGCTGCAGACCATCGGGCCTAGTCTAATGGTGTAGTGGGTGAGTATTCCAGACACAGTTCTATTCACTCCACATGTCTCTCCACTAATAATATCAAACACACTAGGGTTGTAACATTTTACTGCAACTGTAAAATTATCAAATAAGGTGGTGAGGTAGAGAAGGAAGACAAAATATGTATACTCACATGTAAAGAGGAAAGGAAATATGGGTAAAATTACTTAGAATTTGGTGATGGGAAGTAAAACAGGATAAAATGAATTAAATCTCAAAAGAACACTAAAAATATTACAGAGTGTGTGAAAAATAGAGTTGTTCTTTATCTTTTACTTTTAATAATTTCAGATATTGAATGTAAACTCACTTCCTTTGTAGCTGGAAGTGCAGATAATGTCAAATGCATCTCTTCCATCTGAGCTACATCCTGGAAAGTACACGTGGCTAAGCTGGTGGCTGTGTGGATCCAATCGAGTGCCTTAGGAACCGGGTCTAGGTGGGAATATTTTATTTATTTTATTTTATTTAGAGATGCAGTGCAGAACAAGCCTTCCGGCCCAATGACCTGCACTGTCCAGCAAGTCACCTATTTAACACCAGTCTAACCCCGGGACAATTTACAATGACCAGTTAACCTACTGATCAGTACGTCCTTGGACTGTGGGAGGAAACCTGCACGAACACAGGGAGCATGTAAAAACTCCTTACAGATGGCACCGGAATTGAACTCACACCTCTGGAGTGCCCCAAGCCGTAATAATGTCGTACTAACCACAACACTACCATAGGCACAATGATAGTGGCTAGATGAGGAACAGGGAAGATTTAGATGACCTCCGGGCACCTTATCAATCACAACGAATTGTGAGGGCAATGGAATATGAAAGGACGTGCAGAGAGTCTTTGCTAATGATCTCTGCCCCACTATTGGACTTGTTCTTCTGGCTTTGCAGGACATAATTGTCAGCAGTTTCTCCTCCACGCATTGAGCTGATGGACGGGGGATTGGCTCCTGCCACTTACTACTGCCAGGGGTGATTAGGTGTCAGCAGAGCAGGGAAGGATGCCAGTCAGTTGCAATACGTCTGGTAATGAGTCTGCCAAGACTGACCAGCTCTGTATGAAAAACTTCAATAAAGCTACAGATACTGTATATTTGCAATTAAAAATAAACAGAAAAGTGCTAGAAACACTTAAGTCAGGCACTAAAGTGGAGATGACACAGCTGCGGGACATGTTAACTCAAAGCTCTGCTCTCAGAGACTTTGAAGGAAAAGAGAATGTAAGACCTCACAAATCAGTGCTGGAAGAGTAGAGTTTGAACACCAGAATGTGAAGATATTGAGTGCGCCTGTCAAAGTCCTAAACTTAATTTGTGAAAGTCCTCAATGAATGGTCTTTAAGATGAAATGTTAGCTCCACAGATACCGCCTGAAGGGCTGTGCACATTGTTTGAACTGAGAGGGTTATTTATGAGAGTTGATTCATAAGGAATATATGAGTGTGTGGTGTAGTATATGAACATTGAAAAAGAGGGATTATTAGAGGAGATTATGATGGGAGAGATAGAAGAATAACAGCAAAACATGGACTGATCTTTAGTCTCAGATCTATGCAAACAGCATCTTGCTTTCTTCAGAGGTATGGATATGTATTTCCTCTTTTCATATTATGTTTCAAACATCCAAAGTACATTTATTTATCAAAGTGTGTAGGCAATATACAACCCTGAGATTTGTCTTTCCCACAGACAGCCATGAAACAAAGAAAACCATAGAACCTATTCAAAGAAAACCAGCAAATTCTACACACCCCACACATAAAAAAAAACAAATCACTCAAACGGCAAAGAAAAAGAAACGAGAGAGAAACACTGAATATAAAACACACCAGCCCACAAGGTCATCAAAAGTGTCGAGGCATATTCAGTTCAGCTCAATCCAGTGCAGTGTTGTTTGCTATCTGCAGGCCACCCCTATCAAAATAGCATGAAAAATAGGAGCAACTAGAAAGTAGAAACATGTCATAACATGAACTACAGAGTCCAATCCGCAAGCCGCATTGATTAAACCTTGCCCAGGAACCGAGACTCCAACACCATTCTCTGACAGCATGGAGGGAGAACGTGAGACCACTCAAATGCAGGGTCCTTCCTCTGGGAGCAGCAAGCAAGAGGAAGAGAGAGACCATCACTTGCAGACACCTTCCTCGAGCAGCAGCAAGGGAGGTGCTGGTAGACAGCGCTGAAAACCTGTTTACCTTCCACTCCCCATTAGAATATGTCAACCATTTGTGAAATTACACCTCTTGCATTGGCTCTAGCGACAATAAGAGGGGTTGCACTTTGAATAATGCAGATGTTAATAGGTTAAGAACACAAATTTTATGTTTTACTTGCTTGAGGTCAAACTGCTATGAGGTAAACACACATCGCAAGTGCATTATGTGAATTTTGACCCCTAGAATCCTTTACACATAAAAATCCACAAACGTTTTAAAGCCTGCAAATGTTCAGGATGGGCAGGATCAAAGCTGGGAATTTTTATCTAAATGACATTCTCGATATAAGTCTTTGAGCATGGAGATGGGCAATGGCTGGCACTTAATCAGGAAATACATAATTTGAAGAACTTGAATTGACATATTTAAATACTTCTAATTCTAACATACACTTCTAATATGTGTTCACTTCTGAGTACACTGGAAATATTAAATAGTTTAGAGCAGTTATTACTTTTAGATAGAGAGATAGATAGATAGATAGATACTTTATTCATCCCCATGGGGAAATTCAACTTTTTTTTCCAATGTCCCATACACTTGTTGTAGCAAAACTAATTACATACAATACTTAACTCAGTAAAAAATATGATATGCATCTAAATCACTATCTCAAAAAGCATTAATAATAGCTTTTAAAAAGTTCTTAAGTCCTGGCGGTAGAATTGTAAAGCCTAATGGCATTGGGGAGTATTGACCTCTTCATCCTGTCTGAGGAGCATTGCATCAATAGTATCCTGTCGCTGAAACTGCTTCTCTGTCTCTGGATGGTGCTGTGTAGAGGATGTTCAGAGTTTTCCATAATTGACCGTAGCCTACTCAGCGCCCTTCGCTCAGCTACCGATGTTAAACTCTCCAGTACTTTGCCCACGACAGAGCCCGCCTTCCTTACCAGCTTATCAGCGTTTCTTCAGCTTGCCCAGTGCTGAAGTGGAAGAAGCCCGGGTTCTTCCCAACCTCATGACAGAAGTCAGTCAGGAAGCACAGCCTGGAGCTGCCTGTGCTGTGCCTTGTTCGGAGCTGCTGCATCCTAGGTTCATTCCTGATCTTAGGGCAGCACGGTAGCATACTGTCTCTCTCCTGCTAGCTTGCTGCTTCCAGAAGAAGGTCTCTGCATTTGAATGATCTCTCTCCCTCTTTCCCACGATGCTCTCAGAGAATGGCGCCAGACTCCTGGATCTAGGGCAGTTTGCGGATTAGACCCTGCAGATCGTGTCAAGATGTGTTCCTGGTTTCGGGCTGCTCCCTTTTTGTTGTTAATTTGTGCGATTTTAATCAGGGCGTAACGCTGTTACAGTGCCAGTGACCCAGGTTCAACATCCTCCGCTGCCTGTGAGGGGTTTGTACATTCTCCCCGTGACTGCATGGGTTTTCTCCAGGTACTCTGATTTCCTCCCACAATCCAACGACGTGTGCTTTAGTAAGTTAATTGGTCACATCTGTGTTACTGGGCTCACTGGGCTGGAAGGGCCTGCTACCACACTGTATCTCTAAATAAATCGATCGATAGTTAGATAAGTAAACAAACAAACAAATAGATGGGTAGATAGCTAGATAGGCAAACAATAAAATGCTGTCTGTGTGGAGTTTGCATGTTTTTGATGTAACCAGGAGTTTCCCCTGTGTGCTTCGGCTTCCTCCCATTTCTCAAAGATGTGCTGGTGTATTAATTTGTCGCCATTAAAAAATACGTTCCTGAGGTGAGGTTGGGAGAGTTGATGGCCATGTGAGATGGAACGTAGCAGGAGAATGGAACTGATGGAAGCGTTCTGAGGGCCAGTTCTGACTCAACGGACCAAATGACCTCCTTCTAGGCCATAAGGAATAATGACAGCAGAGAAGTAGATGTGGATGCTGTCAAAGTATTTGAGAAGGTTGAATCCATCCATAAGAATTCCCCTGAAAGTCAGAGATGACAGTGCGTAACAAGAAATTATTCTAGGAGATGCAAACTTTTGTTTGCATGCAATCCTTCTTCCTTGCCTCATTAGTACAGGAGAATTTCACTAGCTATTATTTGGATGAAGTATTTATAATATAATAGCATTAGCTTTCTTCTCCATATGCCTTAAGTTTTTCTTAAAGTTAAAAGTTGAAGATTGCTTTTATTTGCACATCAAAACATCAAAGCGTATGGTGAAATGCCTCATTTGCACCAACGACTGACACATTATGAGGACTGTGTCAAGTGTTCCATTTTTCCAGCACCAACATAGCTTTCTCCCAATGTACTACTCCTACATGTCTTTGGAATGTGGGAGGAAATCCACGTGGTCATGGAAAGAAAGTAGAAACTCCTTCTTACAGATAGTGACAAGTATGGAATCCCCAATAACTGATCACTGGCATTGTCAAGTGCTGTGTTAACTGCAAGACTACCACGTCTTGCCTGTGAAATTACACCAAAGTCCTCAAAAAGGTAGGTTGTGAGATCAAGAGTTCATCTTTCATACGTGAGAAGCCCTGTCAAGAGTCTAATAACAGCAGGACAGAAGCTGTCCTTTATCCTAGTGAATTCATTAATTCACCAAATGATTAATGAACTGCAATATGAATGGCAACATGATTGGGTTGCATATGCAAATAGTATTATTTTCTCTGGAATGATCTCTCGCACACACACACACACACACACACACACACACACGCACACACACACGCACACACACACGCACACACACGCACACACACGCACACACACACACACACACACGCACACACACACGCACACACACGCACACACACGCACACACACACATTCACACACACACCATTCGAACGAGAACCAGTGAGAGTTGAGTTCTATCAAGCTATAACCTCGGTTATTGATGAATGAAAATTTCACATTGGTGTAATTTCACAGGCGTCCTGCAGTGCTGTTGTGGTTAACACAACTCTTTTACAAAGCCAGCAGGGATCGACGACTGGGGTTCCACTCTCGCTGCTGTCTGTAAGAAGGAGTTTTCTTGTTCTCTTGGTGAGCATATAGGTTTTATCTGGATGCTCGGTTTCCTCCCAAATTCCAAAGACGTAGGGGTTAAGGGTTAGTAAGTGTGGGAAAGCTATGCTGGCACCAGAAACATGGGACACTTGTAGACTGCCCTCAACACGTCCGTGTTGGTTATTGACGCAAATGATGCACTTCCCTGTATACTTCAATGTGTTGATGTGCCTGTAACAAATAAAATCAATCTTTCACGTCCAATCCTGAGAAAGTGTTAAGGCATATGGGGAAGAAAGCTATTGCTGTTATATTATAAATTTTTCATCCAAGTAATAACTATTAAAAATGTCCTGTACTACTAAGGAAAGGAAGGAGACTTCCCGACTGCAGGATTTACTTCCTGTTACATCAGGTAACCTTTGTACTTCATGTTAATTTAGAAGCAAATCTATTTCCATTTGCAATGATCTACAATGTTTTGTGGAAGAGAGAATTCAGAGATATAAGTCATGTGAGGTAACCTAGTAATGTAAGGTTTAGCTGCTCCTTCTGAATGGGAATGGATGGTGCACTATGTAGCCCAATTGAAGCTGATGTCGGTTTCACTGAACTTCCAAGGAGACAATAAGATTCACATTCACAACACATTCACTTCACATTCACAACATAGTACTTCCAGCATGAGCACGCTTGTGTTAAACCAGTTCTTCTTGTGTGCCAGGGGCCTCAATGATGAATGTGACTGTTCCACGTGTGTTTCTGTACAGTACACAATTAGGAATTTCACTCTGCCGCTAACAACCCGAAGGAAATGTTCATAGGACACACTCCCCTTAACATCCTGCCACATTACTGTAATGCAAATGTTTGTGGACATGTACAGGTTTTCTTAGACACATACCAGATCCTTTTGTTCCCTTAACAAGTTATCCCATAATCAATTATATTATTCTATTCAAAATAAGTAATTGCTGCCTTGCTCCTCTTGGTCAGAGAGAAGGAGTGATTTAAAATTATTCTCAATACAGTGCTGACAAACACAAGAGATTCTGCAGATGCTGGAAATCTGATGCAACACACACAAAATGGTGGAGGAACTCAGCAAGTCAGGCAGCATCTAGAGTCATAGAGTCATAGAAAAGTACAGCACAGATGCAGGCCCTTCAGCCCATCATCCATACTACCATTTCAACTGCCTATTCCCATCAGCCTGCACTGGGGCCACAGCCTTCCATACCCCTACCATCCACGTGCCTATCCAAACTTCTCTTAGACATTGAAATCGAGATTGTATGCTTTACTTGTGCTGGCAACTTGTTCCACACTCTCACAATCCTCTGAGTGAGGAAGTTTCCCCTCATGTTCCCCTTAAACTTTTCACCTTTCACTCTTAACCCACGACCTCTGATTGTAGTTCCACCCAACATCAGTGGAAAAAGCCTGCTTGCATTTACCCTATCTATACCCTTCTTAATCTATAGAGGGCAATAAACAAGCTCGATGCTTCGGGCCAAGAGCGGCTGAATCTTGATGAAAGGTCTCAGTCCAAAACATTGACTGTTTATCCTCCTCCTCAGATACTGCTTGACTTGTTGAGTTCATCCACCCATTTTCTGTGTGATTCTCTATACCAGGGGTTCCCAACCTTTTTTATGCCATGGACCAATGCCATTAAGCAAGGGGTCCGCAGACACCATGTTGGAAAGCCCTGCTCTGTATGAATGTGATTAAAATGCGGAAGTCTATTAAGTATCGATTTGAAAATAGAATAAAATAGGTATGTAGAAAAAAACATAGAAATATTAAAAGGTATGGGAGTGATGAAGAGAAGGTTCCTGCAGATGGAGGTCTTGTTTCTTGAACTTGAATTGCATTGTTATTTACAATATGCCTTGTGCTGACTGAACTGAGGTTACAGTTCTTATTTTACCCTTCGGCAAAAGGAGGAAATGGAAAACTATTTATAGCTTGGTTATCCCACATGGGAAGTAAAAACACACACAATAAGAAGAAACACTGCCCTTCTCAAATTGTTATTTTCTTCCTAGTTTGTAAAGAGCTAAGGATCACTGTGTTGCCCTTTAGGCATTCGTTTAGTTTGTTATATTTTCGCTTTAGTAATTCATTTGTAATCGTTTTCTAGTTAAAGTTAAGGTTGTTGAAAGTAAATTTGTTGTCTGTGATATATCGCGGCATGCGATGACGTCACACCCGGTTTCGCTGCGTTCAGTGTGTTGATAAAGTTTATGTTCTTTGTTATTTAAAGAGTTGCAGCTAATTTTTGTTGAAGTGTATTTAAAGCAGTTGATGGCGTAGGTAGATTCTGACTGTATGTTGTACTTTAATGTAATATTGTTTGTTGTAGTTTTATTTTTGCAAATATTTATGTTGTAAATGTGATGCCAAGAAGGAAACAAATACTGTATATATTTTGTACTGTTTTATCAACAGTTTTCACCATACGTTAATGTGGAAGAGTGAACAGTAAACGGTTAATCTTACTGGGATCGCGCCTCATTGACCGGTTTATACTTGGTGTTTAGTTCAGAGTTTTTACACCTGTGTGAGAACACTACAATGAAAAGGCGGCATTACCAGGTGTTTCAAGTGCTATGATGGCATCGCTATCCAGCGTCAAGTCATTGCCATCCAATGCCAGGAGCAGTAGGGCATCAACAAATAACACTGCCCAAACAGGAGCTAAAGCAGTAACTGAAAACCAAAAGGAAGCGGCTGCCAGAGAAGCCGAAAACCAGTTGGAAAGGGTAACGATGGAAACAGAGTTAGAAGTGCTGACGCTACACCGAGAATCCAAAGCTGCCAGGGTGGAAGCAGAGATATTAGAAAATGCTGAAGAAATGCATGTTCTGGATGACGTAAAATCTACTTCAGAAAGGACTAGATTGGAACGCACAAGCGACTACGTCCGATCTCAAATGGACTTGAAGAGTCGTTCTTCCTCTCCATACTTATATGCTAACATTCCATTTCACAAGGAGTCAAAGAGAAGTCCAATTGCATCACATCCATCTGAGGAAGACAATTTACCCTTGCAACTTCGCGATGAATTCAAGAACGAAAGGGCTGATGACAAATACTTCTCGACACCAAACTTACCAGATTTGGCGAGAGTTGAGGCAAAGGCTGAATTCAGAACAGCAAATCACATAACAAATGTACACCCTCAGTCATATACCCACCGACATATTCCCCCAGCCAGCATGCCACTTGCAGTTGAACCCATGGCACAGTATTTAGCGCAACGAGATCTCTTCACTTCAGGACTACACCAGTTTGATGATAAGCCTGAAAATTACCATGAATGGTACTCCTCATTCGCTATCCATGGAGTCCAGCTCGGAGCAACCCAAGAGTTGGATCTTATAACGAAATGGCTGGGGAAAGAATCATGTGAACAGGTGAGACGCATACGTTCAGTGTACATCAACAACCCCAAGCTAGCCTTACGCAAAACATGGGAGAGACTTCGGGAGTACCATGCGGTCCCTGAAATTATTGAAATGACACTATTTCGACGCCTGGAAAATTTTCCTAAGGTGTCAGCCAAAGACCACACTAAGCTAAGAGAGCTCGGAGATCTACTCATGGAGATTGAAGGCACTAAAGAAGATGGCTATTTAACTGGCCTGTCATATTTAGATACTTCATACGGAATTAGACCAATCGTGGACAAACTTCCATTTGGGCTGCAGGAAAGGTGGGTGTCTGTTGGCTCAGAGTACAAGGAAAAAAATGATGGTCGATTTCCTCCCTTTGAGTATTTCACTAGGTTTGTGTGCAAGGAGGCGAAGAATCGAAACGACCCTAGCTTCATGAGTCAAGGTAGCAGTACAGTTCACACCAAGCCAGTTAAATCCACTTTGAATAATTTCAACATTAATAAACCTGTCTCAGTGCTTAAGACTGAAGCCTTTACAACTAACAATGACCCTAGCAAGAATTGTCTATTGCATAACAAACCCCACCCCCTCAAGAAATGCAGAACGTTTAGGAAAAAACCCTTTGACGAGAGGATGGCCCTTCTCAAGGAGAAAAAAATATGTTTTAAATGCTGTTCCTTGACCTCTCACCTTGCTAGAGAGTGTACGATCCCCGTGAGGTGCTCGGAATGTAATAGCACTAATCACGATGGGGCCATGCATCCCGGCCCGTTACCGCAAACCGACAACACTCCTTCACCCCCACAACAGGACGGTGGGGAGGGAGAGGCTCACTCCAAGACAAATGTTGTCAGCTCGAGCTGCACAGAAGATTGCGGTCAAGCTCAGTCAAGCCGTTCTTGTTCAAAGATCTGCTTCACTAAGGTGTACCCTAAGGGAGCCAAAGACAAGGCCATCGAAGCCTATGTAATTCTGGACGACCAGAGCAATTGCTCTCTAGTCAGACCAGAGTTCTTTGACTTGTTCAACGTAGAGAGTAATCAGTTCCCATACTACCTTAGAACTTGCTCAGGCAGCGTGGAAACATATGGGAGGAAGGCAGAAGGCTTCCAGCTTGAGTCGCTGGATGGTCAAGTTGTCATCTGTCTCCCTCCACTCTTAGAGTGCAATGAAAGTTTGAATAACCGCACCGAGATCCCGATGCTAAGCGCTGTGCGACACCAACCACATCTCCACCACATTGCCAAGCACATCCCAGAACTGGGCCCAAAAGCAGAAATACTCCTGCTACTAGGAAGAGACGTTCTCCAGATGCACAAGGTCAGGCAGCAGGTCAATGGACAACACAATGCCCCCTTTGCCCAACACTTGGATCTGGGCTGGGTGGTGACAGGAGAGGTGTGCCTTGGCAATGTACACAAACCCACAGTTAACACACTCAAGACCAATGTGCTAGAGAGTGGCCACCATTCAATTTTTCAACCCTGCACAAGTTACATGTGTATCAAGGAAGCACGACAGGGCTTTAACAGGTGTACTAAAGTAACTGACAAGACACTGGGACAGTCAGTCTTCGCTCAAACTGAGCATGATAATAAACTTGCTCCATCAGCACAAGACGCCATCTTCTTAAAAATAATGGACACCAAGGTCTTCAGAGACGAAGCAAGTAACTGGGTCACCCCATTACTTTCAGAGATCCACGCCAGCGCTTGCCAAACAACAAAGAGCAGGCAGTCAAGCGGTTCACATCTTTGCAAAAAACCCTGAAAAGGAAACCTGAGATGCAGCAACAATACGTAGCATTCATGAAGAAGATCTTCGCTAATGGACATGCTGAAGTAGCACCGCCACTGAGAGAAGGTGAGGAGTGCTGGTACCTCCCAACGTTTGGGGTTTACCACCCACAAAAGCCCAATCAGATCAGGGTGGTCTTCGACTCCAGTGCTCAGTGCACTGGTATCTCCCTTAATGACGTGCTCCTCACAGGCCCCAACCTCAACAATACCCTTCTCGGGGTCCTGCTGCGCTTCCGGAAGGAGAAGGTTGCAATCTTAGCAGACATCCAGCAGATGTTCCATTGCTTCTTAGTACAGGAAGACCAACACAATTTCCTCCGTTTCTTATGGCACAAGGACAATGATATTAACAAGGAAGTCATTGAGTACTGGATGAAAGTCCACGTTTTCGACAATAGTCCATCACCTGCCGTGGCCATCTATGGGCTGCGAAGAGCCATCAGAGAGGGTGCACAGGAGCACGGCGATGACACCATTAAGTCTGTAGAAAGGCACTTCTATGTCGATAACGGCTTGATATCGCTACAGAAAGAAGACGAAGCAATCGATCTGCTCCGACGTACACAAGCCTCACTCGCTGAGTCAAACCTCCGCTTGCACAAGTTCACATCAAACTGTCAGGCAGTAATGGAGGCCTTTCCACATGATGACTGTGCTCTGGCAAACAAAGACCTAGATCTAGATGGAGAAACCATACCCACACAAAGGAGTTTGGGCCTCCTTTGGGAGATTACAACTGACACATTCACAATCTCCATGCCGACCGTGACCAAGCCATTCACCCGCCGTGGAGTTCTCTCCACTGTCAACAGTGTTTTCGATCCCTTGGGTCTACTGGTGCCAGTTACGATCCAAGGAAGAGCCCTTCTCAGAGAACTTACCTCTGAGCTCTCCGACTGGGATACTCCCCTACCAGAAGACAAGCTAAACAGATGGGAGGCTTGGAGAGATTCACTTCAAGATCTAAAACAGCTTCATATCCCATGTAGGTACACTGCGGACGAATTGGCCCAGGCAAAGGATGTCATCCTTAAAGCAACTCAAAGAGCAGCCTTTGCAAGGGAGTTTCGGTCCTCCAAGATAATAAACCAATACCAAAGGACAGCCCTTTGAGGAAACTCAGCCCGATCCTGAAGAACGATTTCATTTGCATTGGAGGCCGGTTAATACACTCTCGCCTTTCAGCTGCAGAGAAGAGCCCAGTAATCCTGCCCAAAGACAGCCATGTGTCCTTACCGCTTACTCGCCATCACCATGAACAGGTAAGGCATCAGGGCCATCACCTGACGGAAGGAGCAATCAGGACAGCGGGACTGTGGATCTTGGGAGGCTCATGGGAGCGGATGATTAATATCGCCAGAAGGATCCTTGATTCGATGTTTCTGCAGCAACGCACTCAACTGACCCACAAAGTACTGTGCACATTAATGGCAGAGGTCACAGCCATTATAAATGCACAACCACTCCTACCTGTCTCTTCTGACCCGGAAAGCCCCTTCATTCTCTCGCCATTAATGCTCCTTACGCAGAAGACAGGAGCTCCCCCTCCACCTGGGGACTTCTCAGATAAGGATTTGTACACAAAGCAATGGAGACAGGTTCAAGCTCTCGCAAATCAGTTCTGGTCTCGTTGGAGACATGAATATCTACCTTTGTTGCAACATAGACAAAAGTGGACAGAACCTTGCAGGAATCTTCAAGTTGGAGATTTAGTCCTGCTCAGGGACAAGCAGGTCACCTGCAACTGCTGGCCAATGGCCAGAATCACTGCCACATTCCCTGGTAGGGATGGACATGTCAGGAAGGTTGAGTTGAAAACTTCTGACCAAGGTGATGTGAAAACTTACCAAAGGCCAGTTGCAGAAGTCATTCTACTTCTACCTGAGGACTGATTTAGAGACTGAAGTTTTGTATTATGTTCATAGTGACCTTATGAAGGTCAGGCGGGGAGTGTGTTGACCTTAAGGCATTCGTTTAGTTTATTATACTTTCGCTTTAGTAATTTGTTTGTAATCGTTTACTAGTTAAAGTTAAGGCTGTTGAAAGTAAATTCGTTGTCTGTAATATATCGCGACATGTGATGATGTCACACCCGGTTTCGCTGCGTCCAGTGGGAAAATACCGGTTTGGAGAAACGGGAAGGAGGGGGCTTGTGTGTGCAGAATCAGCGCGAGAAAAGTTTTCTTTCTATGCCCTAGAAACATCATAGAAGCAACACCGTAAGTTCATAAGATAATTGATATGTTGAAGTAAAAATGTTAACGCTGATTCTGTTAAAAGTAATGATGGTTGATAAAGTTTATGTTCTTTGTTATTTAAAGAGTTGCAGATAGTTTTTGTTGAAGTGTATTTAAAGCAGTTGATGGCGTAGGTAGATTCTGACTGTATGTTGTACTTTAATGTAAAATTGTTTGTTGTAGTTTTATTTTTGCAAGTATTTATGTTGTAAATGTGATGCCAAGAAGGAAACAAATACTGTATATACTTTGTACTGTTTTATCAACAGTTTTCACCATACGTTAATGTGGAAGAGTGAACAGTAAACGGTTAATCCTACTGGGATCGCGCCTCATTGACCGGTTTATACTTGGTGTTTAGTTCAGAGTTTTTGCACCTGTGCGAGAACACCATTAGCCTTTCAATTATTACAAGAAGGGTGACTGCAGTTAATTATGAAAACAAAGAGTGCTGGAGGCCTTCAGCAGCTTTGATGACTTGAAATGTTCTTCTGTTTCTCAATCCACAAATGCTGTCTGGCCTGTTGTATATTTTTGCCATTTTTAACTTTCATTTCAGATTTCTGGCATCTTCAATGTTTGTTTATGAGTGAACCTGTCACAGTCCACTTTCCAACACTGTTATATCAGCGGTTCTTGGACAAGATTTAAATTGAAATTAAGGCACGTGCCAGCAACAATGAACAAGAGCTACTTTTTAAATTTTATCGAACAGTGATATGCAGGGTTTATGGAATTTGGCAGAAGTATAAAATGGGCAATGGGAACCGAATCCATATTTACTGAAAGTCACTAATCCTATATCATTGTGAATCTGACTTGCTTGATCATTGCAGACAAGGCAAATGTGGAGTTTTAACAGCTTATCTTTTATCTCCTCTTTTGCTAAGCATTCCTTGCAGATCAAACTGACTACATGTAACATCTTCAAATTTCCTGTGCTGTACCTTCTGCTCACAGTACAGTGGCCAAACACAGATTAGCTAATCACTTTCCTGGACTGTACCCCTATATTTCAAGTTATTTACCACTCTGATTCTCAGACCCACTTCTAACCTGGCCTCAGTCATCATGGGCTGCTCTGAAGATGCTTGAGGAACCAGAGCTGATCTTTCACTTTGGCATGGGACAGCATTCTGAATTTAATGCTAGGTTCGAGATGTCATGATTCTAAAGACTGTTCATATATTTACAAGGCAGGAGCAGCTGCTATTGTTTCTGCTTTTGAGAGTTTCACCTCCTTCTGACTCATCTTTTGTTTCTTTCTTTGTCCTGACTGTCAAATTGTGCATCGCACGATCATTGTGTATTACACAACCATCATTTTGTCATTTTACTTAATTCACTTTAACACAGAGATCCCTTTTCCTCTTGATCCTGCCAATCCTTCTGTGTCTCTGCATTTATTTTAAACTTGCTACGTGTCTAACTGTTACCCTTTCCTAATGAAGGCCTATGAAAAAGTTATTTCTGTTTCTGTTCACAGATCCAAACTGTGACCATTAGAAATAACTTGATTAAAAGACAGCTGAAAGAAGATTCTTGAGGAAAATAAATATCCTGATCAGTTGCATCAGAGCTGATGCACGAAGGCAGTATAACTGTTGGTGACAGTCTTGGATGTTTCACTTGCGATCGTAGGGCCCTGTTGGCCATTGGTAACGTAAGATGCTGCAAGCCTGTTTGGTGGTGAGACATGTGGCAGGACAGTGGCATGGCCTTGGTTGTCGTGTGGACTAGGCCTCAAGCCAGGTGCTTGCCTGCTGCTTCATTCCAGGGGAGGAGACGCTGGAGGTAGTGCAGTGTGGTGTCAGTGCTGGGTTGGGGCTGGCCTCTCCCATCAGTGCTGACCTCCAGTGTGCGATTCATGGAATGACGTGCTGGATTGCATGTGTATGTTCGTCTGCACACTGTCGAGAAGTGCACTATCAAACTGAGGGACATGTCACTCAGGGACTCGGGCTATATACAGTATATGTTTTTTCATTTGATATTTTGAATGTGTTGTGTATATTTTGCACCTTGACCCCAGAGGAATGCTCTTTCATTTGGCTGTATTCATGTGTGGTTAAATGATAATTGAACTTGAATTTGGTTTGATTTGATAGGTAAGCTGAATTCTTAATCATTTTTAAAGCAAAGCACTTAGACCATAAGACCATAAGATATAGGAGCAGAAGTAGGCCATTTGGCCCATTGAGTCTGCTTCGCCATTCAATCATGGCTGATCCAATTCTTCCAGTCACCCCCACTCCCCTGCTTTCACCCCGTACCCTTTGATGCCCTGGCTAATCAAGAACCTATCTATCTCTGCCTTAAATACACCTAATGACTTGGCCTCCACAGCCGCTAGTGGCAACAAATTCCACAGGTTTACCACCCTCTGACTGAAGTAGTTTCTCTGCATCTCAGTTCTAAAAAGACAACCTTCAATCCTGAAGTTGTGCCCTCTTGTTCTAGAATCCCCTACCAGAATCCCTACTTAAGGAAATTACATTTATATAGGAACCTTTTAACTATTGAACATTCCACATTTTTTCATAGCAAATTCAGAAAATCTAATCACAATGAAGACAAAGAGTTGTGTGCATACTTTATGACCAATGCAGAACAGACAGATAAACAACTGGATAAGTCATTGAAGAGTTATAGAGTAATGCAGCACAGATACAGGTCCGTTATTCCAATCATCCATTCCAACCAAGATGCCCATCCAAGGTGCTCCCATTTCCCCACATTGGTCCATTTCCTGCTAAACCATTCCCATCCATGTACCTCTCCAAATGTCTTTTAAGTGTTGATAGTGTACCCGCCTCAACCAACTCCTCTGGCAGCTTGTTCTGTGTGAAGAATTTGCCCTCAAGTCACTTTCCTCTCACCTTAGACTTATATTCTCTAACTTTGATTCTCTTTCCCTGTGTGCATTCACTATTTGTGCCCCTCATGATTTTATACACCTCTGTAATATCACTCTTCTGTTTTCCATAGTCCAATGCATAACATTCTAGCCTCTCCAAATTTTCCCTATAACTCAGGCCCTCAAATCCAGGTAGCATACACGTAGTTCTTCTTTGCATACTTCAGAAACCAATGGCATTTTTCTTATGAGAGGGTGATCGAGCTATACACAATACTCAAGGAGCACCCTCACCAACATCTTGGAACACCTGCTTCAGAAATTCTCAGCTCCTATACTCAATACCTGAATGATGAAAGCCAGCATGCCAAATGCCTACTTCATCACCCTCTCTACCTGTGATGCCACACTCAGGAAATTAGTTTCAATGATGCTCTTAAGGGATGAATATTGGCACAGACACAATGTTTACTCAGACAAATGTCCCAGGAATAATTCAGATATCCTTCATTCATATTCAGAATTTGGAGCTGAGCCAACATCTATTGTCCATCTCCAAAGGCTCTTGAGAAGGTAATGGTGTGCCACCATCCTAAATTGCTGCACACTCTCTCTATATCTGCAGGTGAGAGGCTGCAGAATTGTGATCCATGGATAAATTTTCAGTTTAGGATGATGTGTGACTTTGTGGAGAACTGCAGTGGTGAGACTCCCATGTGCCAGCATCCTGTGCGGAAAAGGTCACAGTTTTGGAAAGTGCTGCTAACGAAGCCGTAACAAGCAGTGGATCTCCCTGATGGTATATGTCATATTTCAACAATATTTAGAAATGCTGAAGAAGAATAAACATTGTTGGAACACGTAATCTCTGCTGCACAGCCATCCAAGATGGTTCATGTAGATGTAGTGTCAATCAACAGGATGCTACTAATTTCTCCAAGATAAAATTGCCACAGATCTACTTGACTAAATCAAAACCCATGTGTCTCAATGGGGATAAAATAATCAGGTCAATGAAATTTGCTCATTTACCTCCCAAAGTAATTTCAAAGTCAAAGTTAATTTATTATTAAATTACATACAGGATTACACACCATATATTAACTTGAGAATCATTTTCTTGCAGGCACTTACAGGAAAGTAAAGAAATATAATATAACTTCTGAAAGAACTATGCATAATTAAAGACTGACATACAAGCAATGAGCAAAATAAGATAAAGTGTTCAAATGAAAAAGTACTGTACTGCAAATATGAGTTGTAGAGTTTTTAAAAGTAAGTCTATAGGCTGTTTAGCGTTAAGATGAGTGAAGTTATCCACGTGGGTCCCACGATCCATGATAGTTGTAGGGTAATAATTTTTCCTAAACCTGGTGGTGTGGGATCTAAGGCTCCTTCCTGATAGTAGTAGTGAGAAGAGATCATGACCTGGATTGTGGGGGTCCTTGATGCTGCTTTCCTCGTGGTAGTGCTCCTTGCAAATGAGTTCAATAGTGGTGAGGCCTTTAACTGTGATTGGCTGGGTTGTATCCAATGCTTTATGTGGATTTTTCTGTTCCTGGTCATTGGTGTTTTCATATCAGACCATGATGCAATCAGCTGAAGTACCCTCCACTGTGGCATCTATAGAAATTGGTTAATGTTTGCCACTCACATGATTATCCCACATATGTTTTCCAGTACCTTGGCATTTCTCTTTATACCACCTACTTTTTCACTATTTCTTGATGCCCCTCTTAGCATTTTATCGACTTTATTTCTGTTTTCTTTGTCCATCTCCTCTGTTATTTCCCTTTTAAATGCTTTTAAACTGCATCATCCAGCAAGTGGAATACTTCACACAGAAAATATCAGTTGACTCATGTTCCTCTTAGTAAATTCTGCATGGCATGCTGAGCGTTTCCATTGTTCTATGACTGGATGAATTTTAGGACCTGCAAGATTTTATTTTGTCGTAGTCCTTTTAGTTTTGATTGCAATGCAGATTTGTTCATTGAACTGTGGTACTTGCTGGCAAATGAGAGAATGGTAATTCCAAGCCAATAGAGGCAGCTGGCTAGGGATGAACGGTATGAGATTTGGGGATTGATGGATGCTATCACAGCTTTTCTGTGGGAAGACAAGAAGCATTTGGTGAACTTTTCCTTGGCAACTGTAATGGTTGGGTAGAATCCATTATCAACTGATTTTTCTCATGCGTTTTGGAGGAAGGTTCTTATTTATGGTCATATTAATAAGAACTTAACAAATAAAACTATGTCAGATTTGTAAACACAGGAAATTTTGCAGATGCTGGAAATCCAAATTAACGCACACAAAATGCTGGAGGAATTCAGTGGGTCAGGCAGCGTCTATGGAAATAAAGAAACAGTCAATCCTTGCTCAGGACATGCTTGATTTAAAGTACTGAAAAAATACCAAGTAACTATCAGGTTGTCCTGAATGTTTAACTAATATCCCTTGGAAAATTGCTCAGCTTTCAAAACACCACCTACTCTTCTTGTGGCTTCAAAATATCAGCATACTTATTTCTAAACTGCACCCTGAAGTGATGTAAACAGACGTTTATCACTATCAGTACAACAAAGATAGGCAACAAATGTAAGTTTTTCAAGCAATGCCACATGAAGAGAGCATATATAACTGCCCCTGCTTATCAACTTTCTCCAGATAATGAATTACAAATTCAAAACCATTTGTTCCACCATATTGATTGATTGCTGCTGTTGGAGCTCTTAGTGAAGTGAAGGGAGATGCCTTTTAGGCATTACCCAGTTTCATTTACTTCACAGAGTTTTTTTTTCTGTGAACAGTGAATATTTGAGGATTGAATTCCTTAGAACTGCAGCCAATATCAATCGACTATATCTTTCACATTGGTGAATCATAAGCAAAGCTTATGATAATATTGACCCACTGAAACTCCTGTAGGCCGGCAAATCATTATCATCATGAACCTTGCTTATGATTTGCCAACTATAGAGTAAACAAAGCACTGCCCTCACATCTAATCTGCATTAAAATCTAAATCACTTTTCATGAGTTTTATCCTGTAAGGTAGCAAAGAGCTCTCATCCAGATACATCTTCTGCAACCTATTACTTTAATACTCTGCATGTAAATTCCCAATTCTTTCAGATTAGGAACACTGATTTTGTTTTATTATGATGTATTAATGTAAGGTAATACATAATGACATAAAGGCTTTTATATGCATTACTGAAAGTAAGCCATTTAAACTTAAAGAAGGTCACCTATCAGGGCTGCATGGTGTTAAATATGATTCTACCAGAAAGGTTAATTTCCTTTTCAATGTCATGCTCTTTCACTGTATCTCAAGATAGTCAGTCAAATCTACATATAGATGAAATAAAAATGTTAGAGAATTTTGACTCATGGACGGTGGATCATTATTTTAATATCATGCAATCAGTTTTATGGAGCATAGTTATCCTCAAAATGGGATTGAAGTTCAAGCTCTGGCTGAACAACTTCTCACAAAATATTGGCCAATTGCACCTAAATGATCTAAAAACAATTTCCCCCCTCTGCTGGGAGATCTAAAATGGCTAATAGCCCAGTGTGCCCTGCTTATTTATTTTCTTATCCTCTATTTTCAAAAAATCTGATCAACAAATTGTTGCACAGCTAAGGTGAGAACAGCCTGTACATCAGGATGGCAGGGGATCTGGGCTCAGTATCAGTAATCCAAGAGACTGAACGATGGAGAATGAAACGTGCTGAGGAGAGAAATGATGAAGAAGGTCAAATTGTGTTAGAGAAATAAAGAAGGATAAAAATTAGATAAAGACAGAGAGAGAGAGGCAGAGGCATAAGCAGAGAGAGGGAAACAGCTACAGAAAGCTAAAATAATATAAATGTTACTTATTATTCAGGAACAATTTACTACCTACAAGAATGAAACAGTAAACTACGGCGATAGGCCGCAACTCTTAGCCGTCTCTTCCTAAACACAAATTATTGTGCTATTTTCACATTGTTACGAACCCCGTAACTGGGTCACTTACCAGCAAAGATAGAGACGTCCGTTGAAGTCTGATGATACTATTTTTAACAGTATTTATTAATAAAAATACACAAAAATAATATCAATGCAAATATACAGATAATATACGTTGTCAATACTAAATCTAAAAGTGCGGGTATAATAATAATCAATAAGAAATAAGCTCTATCGTTGTCTAGGGGATAATGAATTGTCCGATGGAAATATAAAGTTCGTTCATTTCATACAGGCTGCAGCCGTTGGGGACCGCTGTGTTTCAATTGTTGGAGAGAGAGAGAGATTTGGAGAAAAACTTGCCGGCTTTCCTTTATGATTTCAATCCGTCAGGTGTCTCGTTGTCATGGCCGTTCAAGTGTGACCTCTCCTTTAGCTAAACCGTTCTTCTGTGGTGAGCTCACCACCCAGGCAAGGGAGGACGCACACGAGCCCCCACCGGCTTTTGCTATAAAATGCTGTCACGGGATTTCTAGCTTTTCTCCTGGTGCATCTAAAGGGGTTGTTCCCCAGACCCCTCTTTTATCCTTACTCACGGGGTCTCAGATGTCAATCAGGTTGGGATGATGCAATCGCTCAACCAGACCACTCTGGTTGTCCCCTGAGGGGCTTCAATGAATAGTACAGTACTCAATACACAATTCTGTCTCCAAGAGACAATGGCCGTTATCAGTGGTTCTGTTCCGCTGATGTCAGGACACATTCCAAACCTTGTGTATTCTGGATGTCTCTCTCTCATTTCCTGGGTCTCAGACCTGAAATAATAGCGATCTTGCGATTCTCAAAAAGGAGGGGGCGACTTTGTACCCTTCGGCCCCTCAGAGTTGCTTCACATTCGTAACAACATTCACATAATGTGAATTTCACATAGTGGTTCAAAGCCCTAAATTTATTTCCCTTGTAAATTCATGGTCATTACTTTTATAATATAATTCTATGTTTGTACTATGTTGAAACATCATTCTAATTACTTTTCTTCATTGTTGAAGTCAAATGAATTATTTGCCATTTTGTACCAGAACTGTACTGGAATTAAGAGTTCTGCCGGAATTTTAGCATTTTTGAAGTACAGAGAAAAGATATTGTAACAATGATTAAACATTAGGGTATAGCCCTTACAATTCATCTTTTGGAAGGGAAGGTCATATGCCTAAAATAATACAAATATTAACTCAGTAAGGACAACTTGTTGAAATGAGTGAAGTTTTTTTCCTTCAGTGTGATAGGTAGGGAAGTCATGACCTTGAAAACCTGAAAACTCTTCCAAGAAGTATCAGACTTTTCTAATTATCATTAGAACAATGTTGAGAGTTAGAAAAGAAAATAGTGCCAGAGGATTGACGTGTATCAAAAGTAACAATCAACTTCAAAATACAGTTCATGGATATCTTGGGAAATCAGCTAGTTAGTCTGACTGATGTTGTCGAGAATCAATAAGAATATGTAAAATTGTAGGAAATTACTCAGTATTTGAAGAGGCACACAATAATTGAATTCAATCAATATAAATTTGTAAAAGGTAGGTTCTATTTAAACAGCTAGATTGGGATAATTTTCATAAGAGCTGAGAATTAGAGGGTTAAAGAAAAAATAATAAATGTTTCCTGTTTTGCACACAACACTAATACTGGGTCTTGATTTAAGAAATAATAGTGGGAAATTATAGAAGGCTACATAAAGATTATTGATGCAGCATGGAGCTAGGATTTAATTCTTTGCCACAATGAATGGTTGAAATCAAAACCCTTAAGTTGTTTTAAAGATAACTGGACAATTAATTGTAAATGAGAAATGCTGAAAGGAAAGGAGCATGGGATTAAATTTGTTAGAGAGAAAAGCTTTGAAATAAAATGCCCTTCTCTGCAGCATGTTTTTAGCTTCAGAGCACCAGATAAAACCTGAAAAGGATAATGCAAGCCTCAGAAGTCTTGGAAAAGCTGAAGACTGGCATAGGCAAATATTGAATTAAAAAGGCTTTTTTAATGGTTGCTTTCAAAGTTCAATGTTCAAAGTAGATTTTATTATCAAAGTACATATATGTCACCATATACAACCCTGCAGAAATTTACATTGAGTAACACCTGTCGGGCAAAAATGCTGACAAGCAACTCACCATCAAAACAAATTTCCATTATAACAATTTTTATTCACATTTCAGCTTCTTTGGACCTTAGAACATTAAATGTTATCATGTTGAGCCAAATATGTTTGATGAAAGGAGAATTATTCTAGATGTCTCTAATAAAATGGGCCTCCTCTATATCAGCAAGAACAACTGTAGAATAGGAAAGTGATTTGCAGAGCACCCATGCTCTGTCCACAGTTACTATCCCAAATGCTTGACTGCACGTTATTTCTGCTTCCCTTTCCCTTCCCACATTGACCTATCTGTCTTCAGCCTTCTTCACTGCCAAGGCGAAGCCCAACTTAAACTGGAATAGCAACACCTTATATTATTCCTGGGTGGTCTACACTGAATTTTCCAATTTTATCTAACCCTTACCTCTATGTTCCCCATCTTTCTCCTTCTAATCAACATCTGGCCCTCTCATTTAGGTTCCTTTTCCCATAACACCCTGTCACACACTTCATCTCCCTTTCTTCCAGGTTCCTCCCAATATCATCTGTTTTGTTTATCAGATTCCCACACTTTGTGTCCCTGCATGTCACCCTCTAGCCTTTATCTCCACCTTCATTCCCTCCCTTCCCCTCCACCTACTGGCACCTGTCTCATCCCTCTTCCCCCTCATTATACCTGCCCTTTCCCTCTCCATTCCAAACCCAAACAGTTCTTTCCCACCCCCTTCACAGATGTTGCACAAGCCTATTAGTTCCTCTAAGAGTTTTAACCATATAAACCATATAACAATTACAGCACGGAAACTGGCCATCTCGGCCCTTCTAATCCGTGCTTACTCTCACTTAGTCCCACTGGCCTGCACTCAGCCCATAACCCTCCATTCCTTTCCTGTCCATATACCTATCACATTTTACTTTAAATGACAATACCGAACCTGCCTCTACCACTTCTACTGGAAGCTCGTTCTATACAGCTACCACTCTCTGAGTAAAGAAATCCCCCCTTGTGTTACCCTTAAACTTTTGCTCCCTAACTCTCAACTCATGTCCTCTTGTTTGAATCTCCCCTACTCTGAATGGAAAAAGCCTATCCACGTCAACTCTATCTATCCCCGTCATAATTTTAAATACCTCTATCAAGTCCCCCCTCAACCTTCTATGCTCCAAAGAATAAAGACCTAACTTGTTCAACCTTTCCCTGTAACTTGTTGCGCAAGCCTATTAGTTCCTCTAAGAGTTTTGAATCTAATAAAATTGTTTGATTCACATATCAAATATATCTGGAGTTCAATGTCATCAAACCCTATAAAGACAATATAACTAATATTTACATGTAGATTTAAAATTCTTATGTTTTTAACTTCAACACATTGAATTAATTCAAAGGAAGACAAGGGAGTCCCAAATGTGGGTCTAACTTCATGATTACTTTAAGCGAGGCACATATGTATCACATGTATCATCCTATTACGGATGATTCACGAAATTCACATACTTTCACTTATAACCCATAATTAATGATTTAAATAAATAAGGATGCTTTATCAAACTACATACACACATACAGAATATATATATATATATTTCTATATAAGATTACTCAAATATTACTAAAACATTAAATACAGTACACAACACTCTTCCCTGCTTAGCTATAAAATCTAACTCAATAGAGAATGCATCTCAACTATATACACAGTATACTATATAATATAACTACTATATATAGACATCCACAGCATATTAAATTTTATATTGTCCCATTCAGGCCTAAAGATTTAGTCACTGTGGAGGATTTCTTACTCTTATGTTATAACATCTTTCCTGACAAGGGTCATCACTCTGTTTGGCAGGTGAGTCTTGTGACTGTGAAACAATCTCAGGTTCTGGTACCTCCTCCGTGGTGGTTGAAGGAATTGATCCTGAGACTGTAGGAACTGGCACTGAAAGCTTTGGACACCTTGATTCTTCTTTTTTCTTCTTCACGCTTGTGCAACTTCATCTTGGGAAGGTACACTTCGTTCATTGAAGTATTCTCTTGTTAATCCTTCAATTTGTCCCTTTATGATCTGATATCTCCTTCTGGTTTCTTCATCCACAACATCATCTGCCAAATCCTCTGTTTTCATATCTCCATTGACTCCGTTATTTCTGCCCTTCCATTTATCCAGCTGGGTTTTGGCCTTTGCATTTAATTTTAAAAGCAGCTTTTTGTGTCCCACTTGAAGTTGACACAGTAACCTTATTGCACGCTGAATAGATTCTGGCTCTTCATAGTCACAAAAGCTGAATGCTTTCCTGAAGCTCCTTGAACACTCTTCCAGCTTAAAACCTAGCCACAGTTTGTAAGTAACTACCTGATTAACATATCAGAAGCTTTCTTTGATACGTTGCCTACAAAAACTGTTGTAGTAGGACCAATGTTTTTGCACTTTCACCCTTGGACTGAGCAGCATGGTCCTTCCTTGGTCCAACATGCATTCCATTCAGAGGTACAGAGGCTGGTACCAAGTCTTGTTTGTCTTCTGTTGGACAAAAGTTCATGGTGTTCAGCATGGACTCAGTTGTGGTATCATTGAGTATCTTTCTTAGTTCGCTTTCAGTTGGCTCTATGTAGCATGAAAATAGTGGATCGATCTCCAATCAAGTTGCAGCTGCCTCAGGCAAACATATCTCCACAATGCTAGTCCTTCTGTTTTTGTCACATACAAGCTCAATGTGGCTTGTTGGTTGTTGTATCTCACTGTTATGAATGTCATTCTCACAGGGTTATCTCTTCTCTAGTATAAGTTCTTAATTGGATATCTACAGGCTTCAGTTTAATATTTTTGAAATGCTACTCAAACTAATTTTGCAGAATGACTGTAACAGCTGAACCAGTGTCCAATCCCATTTTCATTAATTTGTCGTTCACTTCTGGTGCAAGCTATATTGCTTGTCTATTGCTAGTTTTCACCTTATAAATCTTAACACTGCACAGTCCTATGCTGCTCTCATCATTATTAGATTTGTCATCAACAGCATACAGATTTTCTCCTTTCTTGAAACTGCAGCTTGACTTTTTAGCTTTTTCTCTTCCCTGTGCAGTCCATATATTTTGTGTTCTTCATATGTATCCCACTTTGTGGCATTCTTTGCAAGTTTCATCTTTAAACCTGCATTGGTCTGGTGTATGTGATCCCTGCTACAACAGAAACACAATTTGTTCAGCTAGGTCAGTTTCTGTTTAGATGTTGCAATTTTGTTGACATTCATTTTCATTCCAGACTGAAACTCAATTTCGTGTCTGTGGTTTCCACTGAAACAGCGAATATAACTGCTCTTTTAAAAGAAAGTAGTGCTTCAGTTAGGAGACATTTTTGAATGCTTTCTTGCATGATTTCACAAACTAAACAATCTCATAACATTTCATTAAGCCCATTACCAAACTGAGAATGCTTACACAGTCGCTTCAATTCAGCCACATATGCTGAAATGAACTTCCCTTCCTTTTGCTTCTACTTATACAACCTAAAGAGTTCTACAATCAACAAGGGTTTTGGTTCTAAATGTTCCTGCATTACTTTGACAATATCAACAAACCACATTTCTGCTGCTTGATTGGAGCAGTCAAACTTCGAAGTAAACTGTTTGCCTTTAAACCCAATAAACTCAGCAAAATGAGTACTTTTTTTCCTCAATTGGCTATTTCATTTGCTTCAAAATATTATTCAATTTTCTCAGTATATAAAATCCAGTTATCTTTTGTGTAATCAAACTCATCTATCTGTTGGACGAAGTCAGTCATTTTTGTTTTTTTATGACTATTATCAACCAGTACTCACTATTTATGAACCTATGAATACTTCATTTTTCTGACTTTTTTATAGAAACTTCTTCTCTTCCAAAGTATACATGCTGGGCTGAGTTTTGTTTCAATCACTGTTCCCTGTTGTGCTTTTTTAAACTTCAAACATCTTACTGCACTTCAACAGGTCAATTACTATCTTATGTTTGATTTAAAAATAGTTTGTTGCCAATTTTATATTTTGTAACTTCAAAACATTAAAATATTTTAAAGGAAGACATGGGAGTCCAAAATGTAGGTCTAACTTTGGGCTTATTTTATGTGAGGTCTGCACATATCATGTGGCAACATGTTGACATATGCAATTAATGTATTTTACATATAATCTGTAATTAATTATTTAAAAAACACAAATGCTTATTCAAGCAATGTGTGTGTGTATATATATATATAAGATCACTTGAATATTACTTACATATTAAATACTCAACAACTTATAACTCTTCCATTTAAAAGAAACATTTTAGATTGAGACCTCCTAACAAATTAAAAATAAACATGAAGCATTCAGGGGAGAGTATCCTTTCTCAGCTTTGAATATACCCAACTCTTTTCTCAAATCTGCAAAGTTCCTTTTGCAAAACAGGGTCAAATATTAATTTAAGATGTATTGTAAATCATCACTAGGACACAACTAAAAGGTTGTACTCAGTGTTTGCAAGGCTGTACAGTACTGGCTTTCAAAAGTTGCAGCATTTCTGTATGTTAGATGTTATATCCTCCAGAGTTAATCTTGTTATCAATGTTACTTTAATTAAATCTCCAACTGCTAACAACTTAAAAGTTACTAAGGCTCTAAAAGCTAGTAGGAGTCATTGTAATTATGTACTGTTCTTCTCAGTTTTATTTGCAGCTTTTCACTCTTTATTTTGAATTGCTAATTTTTGTATGCTATTACAATTTGTAACTTTTATGCATATATGGCTTTTGATAGATTTATTAGTAGAGCCTTGTAATTTCTTAATTTAAACAAAACGAGTGTAGGCGTCATATTCAAATTTATAAATGGAACTAAGTGACAGCTGTGATAAGTCAGATGTGGAACAGTATTAGACATGAACTGGAACTAGAATAGATTTATTTTAGGACTGATCTACAAGCAATGCAATTGGAAAATATTAAGATTTCACTTCGATTTTAGGTAATTCCATTTTTCAAAGATGCTGCTCACAATAAGTTATAGACAAAACAACTTTAAAACAGCATTGTGAACTCCCAGAGCTTTATGATAACCACAGATCCTCCTGACAAGCCTTTTTTTTTGCAGGTGAGATACATATATCTATGTGTGCAAATGCACACACATGCAAGGATAAATCTATATAAACTGAGCACCACTCAATGACCACTACCAAGCCATTCAGATATACAATGCATTCACTCCCTAGAATAGAAGTGCAGTGTGGCTGTTGTGGAAGCTACTGTAAGGCAAAGGTTAAAGACAACATCCAGACGAGGGTGACTGTGATGGTGTGTTGTCAAAGCTAGACAAGGAGGACCTCAGAATCGAGATTGTTGGAGCCAATCTTGCTTACTGTAGACAGTTAGGTGAGAATGACTGTGGCAGCGTGTAGATAGATAGATACTTTATTCATCCCCATGGGGAAATTCAACTTTTTTCCAATGTCCCATACACTTGTTGTAGCAAAACTAATTACATACAATACTTAACTCAGTAAAAAAATATGATATGCATCTAAATCACTATCTCAAAAAGCATGAATAATAGCTTTTAAAAAGTTCTTAAGTCCTGGTGGTAGAATTGTAAAGCCTAATGGCATTGGGGAGTATTGACCTCTTCATCCTGTCTGAGGAGCATTGCATCGATAGTAACCTGTCGCTGAAACTGCTTCTCTGTCTCTGGATGGTGCTATGTAGAGGATGTTCAGAGTTTTCCATAATTGACCGTAGCCTACTCAGCGCCCTTCGCTCAGCTACTGATGTTAAACTCTCCAGTACTTTGCCCACGACAGAGCCTGCCTTCCTTACCAGCTTATTAAGACGTGAGGCGTCCCTCTTCTTAATGCTTCCTCCCCAACACGCCACCACAAAGAAGAGGGCGCTCTCCACAACTGACCTATAGAACAACTTCAGCATCTCACTACAGACATTGAATGACGCCAACCTTCTAAGGAAGTACAGTCGACTCTGTGCCTTCCTGCACAAGGCATCTGTGTTGGCAGTCCAGTCTAGCTTCTCGTCTAACTGTACTCCCAGATACTTGTAGGTCTTAACCTGCTCCACACATTCTCCATTAATGATCACTGGCTCCATATGAGGCCTAGATCTCCTAAAGTCCATCACCATCTCCTTGGTCTTGGTGATATTGAGATGCAGGTAGTTTGAGTTGCACCATATCACAAAGTCCTGTATCAGTTTCCTATACTCCTCCTCCTGTCCATTCCTGACACACCCCACTATGGCCGTGTCATCAGCGAACTTCTGCACATGGCAGGACTCCGAGTTATATTGGAAGTCTGATGTGTACAGGGTGAACAAGACCGGAGAGAGTACGGTTCCCTGCGGCGCTCCTGTGCTGCTGACCACCGTGTCAGACCTACAGTCTCCCAACCGCACATACTGAGGTCTATCTGTCAAGTAGTCCACTATCCAATCCACCATGTGAGAGTCTACTCCCATCTCCGTTAGTTTGTGCCTTAAGATCTAGGATGTAATCATCCTAGAAGAACATAGTTCCCTTTACACAGAATGGGATGGCAGAGACTGTCGAGATAGGAATAATGAAAGGATGTGAAATATACCCAACAACTAAGGGATAATTACTATACTAACTTCAAAGTGTCAACAGCTGTCAGCTTGTTTCTATTGACTTTTAACATCTCCATTCTGAATGGCAACTGATCTTGCAAGTAAAGAAATCAAACATATGTTATTTACCAAATGGTGAATATCTGTAACTGATAAGGTAATTCTGTATAGGAATGGCAGTTTTCTGTTCGGACTTCAGAACAATGTGGGTGACAGGGGCCATGTTGTTCTCCCTGTGCACAATTAAAATAAAAATACATTTGAGCCGTAAGAGTGTGTGTTTTCTGGGCCCAGTTATTTTATTTATTTTATTTTATTATCAGTGACAACAATGTTGCTGACAACTCTGAGATGAACTTTAGGAACTAGCAGCATCTCCAAAGCTTGGTAGCTTTTTTACCCTATGAAGGAGCAGGTCTGCAGGCATGTGGGATTATCATAGCTTTTACATATGACTTCAAGCCACATACTAGCTCAATAAAGGTACCATCTGGATGGAAATACATGATCATGTAAATGTCCTCTGGCTGCTACAGTTTCCTCGCATATTCCAAAGAAGCAATTGTCAGGGTTATTGAGTTTTGGCCATGCTATATTGGATAATTCATTGTACATACCACAAATAAAGCTGATCTTAAAACCTTAAGCTGTATCTATGCATCATTTCATTATCAGAGTCCAAATTCTGGAACTTCCTCCCACAATCACCTATACCATATGCTTAGAATTCAGATGCATTTGCCTTGTCAGCTGGCTTTGCTCTTGATAGCAATAAACTATGAATAAATTAAATAACCTATAGATATACACTCTTATGCACCTTCTTATAAAATAATATCATCTGGTCTAGGTGTTAAACTTCTTATCTGTTGCAAATGCATTGACCAAAATGGATCCTATGTTTCAGAACACATCTGATACAGAATGGGAAGCATTTATCTGAAAAAAAGGAACTTATTTAGTTAGTTATTCAGAGACATAGTGCGGAACAGATCCTTCCAGCCACGAAAGCCTCACCACCCAGCAACACAACTATTTATTACTAGTCTTCTAATCACAGGACAATTTACAATTACAAACTGTACTTAAACGGTATGTCTTTGGACTGTGGGAGGAAATCAGAGCACCTGGAGGAAACCTATGTGCTTCATGAGTAGTACATACAAACTCTTTACAGATGGCACTGGAATTGAACTCTGAACTCCAGAACCTCCTGAGCTGTAATAGTGTTGTGCTAACTACTGTACTACAATAGCAGGATAAAATAAGATAGGTACAAGTTAATTAATAACATGTATTTTCCCAATTGATGTGACTTCTGTTACCTTCTTGTACATGCATTAAATGTGAGTTAATTTGGGTCCTGCAGAAAAGAAACACACACACACACACACACACACACACATTGGCATGATTTGTTTATAAGCTGCCCTCTCTCATATAGCAATTCAAGACTTCATAAAAACTGGCCAGATTATTCTGAACAGAAGAAAATGATACTTTACTCTCATGGTGCCTTTAAGAACAATAACAATACACTCTTGTAATGTCTTAAAATAGTTAAGTTCTCCCAAGTTACTGAACTCATCCAAAATCAAAAAATGAGTTAGCTTACAAAGGATGTTTTCTACCCTACGAAGGAGCAGTTCTGCAGACATGTGGGATTATCATAACTTTTAGATATGACTTCAAGCCACATCATAGGATGTTTTTAGGAACAGAGTACAAACACATCCCTCTAGAACAGAGAAGAGGAGGAATTTCTTTAGCTAGATGAGTGTGAATCTGTAGAATCCATTGCCATAGATGACTGCAGTGGCTAAATCATTGGACATATTTAAAGAGGAAGTTGATAGGTTCCTGGTTAATAAGTGCATCAGAGGTTATGGGAAGACGGCAGGGGAATGGGGTTCAATCAGCCCTGATGGAATGGTAGAACAGACTTGATAGACTGATTGGACTAATTATTCTCCTCTGTCTTATGGTCTTATGGTCCTATTGACCAATATTAGGGTCTCATTGACCTAGCTTTTTGTGTCTAGATTGAGATGTAGAGAAGTCTATGGAGGTTATTTCAGAACATATGTGTTCAGGCAGTTGAAAGGTCATATGTCATGGATAGACCAATCCAAATCAGGGAAATGCAAGATACCGGAATTTTGAGTAAAGACATTGTGAAGATCAATGGGCCAGAGGGAGTCATGATGGAGATTTGGAGCATTTTGACAACGTGGATAAGAATTTTAAGATTGAGGTATCATTCTATTTTACCTCATTTTACCTTTCTGCATAATCTGACAGATGATCCCTTATTTGGAAACAGAAGAAGTATGAATTCCTCAAAAGTTAACATTGTATAATTTAGTGATGTTCTTCAAAAATTGACATTCTATTCAGCCAGGTTTTCAACATCAGATACTTCATTCCTGCAGATGCAGTTGAATTCATTCTTTCCTCAGAAACTCTGACTTTTTTTTTTCTCTCTGCTGAATCTTGATCTCCAAGACTGTTATTCACTCAACAGATTCTGAAATTCAATTTGGATCTTGTCAGGTTAGTAAATGACATTCGTTGGATTGTTTCTCCAGCAAATATACTCAGCATAAAGTCAATGGAATTGCAACCAAAAGGGGATTGGGTTGTAAGATTTTGAAGCATCACGTAGAAATATATACCTTAATGGCATTCAGAAACAGCTGAAACAAGCTGATCCACTGATAGTTGACATTAGCATTCAAGACATTCCCATGCTCTGCTGGGTGTTCCAATATATAGAGGAAGGGATTCAGGCTAACCATATCCAACAGTAGCATGTTATTTGCTGGATATGTACTCTGCCATTTCACCATGGCTGATCCAATTTTACTCTCAGCCCCAATATCCTCTCTTCTCCCCATATCTCTTCATGCCCTGATCAATCAAAAAGCTGTCAAATTTTGCCTTAAGTATACATAGAGACTTGACTTCCACAGCTGCCTGTGTCAAAGAATTCCATAGATTCGTCACTTTCTCACTCATCTCTTTTCTAAAAGGAAGCCCCTCAATTCTGAAGCTATGCCTCTGGTCTTAGACTCTCCCACCATAGGAAACATAGCTCCACATCCACTGTCAAGGCCTTTCACCATTTGATAGGTTTCCTTAGGTCACCCCACAAACTACTAAATTCTAGTGAATTAGTAATTAGAGCAATCAAACACTCTTTGTATGACAAGTTATTCAATCCTGGAATTATTTTTGTGAACTTCCTTTGAACCCTCTCCAGGTTCAGCACATCCTTTCTAAAGTAAGAGGCCCAACACTGCTCACAATACTCCTAGTGAAGCCTCAGTAGTGCTTTATAAAGTCTCAACATTATGCCCTTGCTTTTATATTCTAGTCAATTTGAAATGAATGTTAACATCACATTTGCCTTCCTTGTCACAGACTCAACCTGGAAGTTAACCTTCAGGAAATCCTGCACAATAACTCCCAAGTCTCTTTGCATCTCAGTTTTTTTTTTGTATTTTTCTTCATTTAGAAAATAGTCAACCCTTTCATTTCTTCTACCAAAGTGCCTGACCATACACTTACCAATACTGTTCCTTCTGCCACTTCTTTGCCCATTCTCCTCATCTGTCTGAGTCATTCTGTATCCTCTCTACCTCCTCAAATGTACCTGCCCCTCCATCTACCTTCATATTGTCTGCAAATTTTGCAACACAGCCATCATCCAAATCATTGAAATGTAACATTAAAAGAATCAGTCCCAACACAGACTCCTGTGGACCACCACTAGTCACTGCCAGCCAACCAGAAAAGATTCCTTTTATTTCCTTTTTTTGCCACCTTCCAATCAGCCATGGCTTTATCCATCCTAGAATTGTCCTGGTAATACCATGGGATCGTAGCTTGTTAAGCTGCCTCATGTGCAACACCTTGCTAAAGGCCTTCTGAAAATCCAAGTGAACAACATCAACTGATTCTCCTTTGTCTACCCTGCTTGTTATTTCTACAACTAATTTCAGCAGATTTGTCAGGAAAGATTTTCCCCTGGGAAAACTATGCTTACTGTAGCCTATTACATGTGCCTCCAAGTACTCTGAGACCACAGCTTTGAGAACCAACTCCAACACCTTCCAACCACTGAGCTCAGACTAACTGGCCTATGGTTTCCTTTCTTCTGCCTCACTCCTTTCTTGAAGAGCAAAGCGACATTTGCAATTTTTCTGTCTTCCAGAATAATTCCAGAATCTAGTGATTCTTGAAACTTCATTATTAATGCGTCCACAAACACTTCAGACACCTCTTTCAGAACCCTGGGGTGTACACCATCTGGTGTAGGTGATTTAATTACCTTCTGATCTTTCAGCTTCCCATGGACATTCTCTTGAGTAATGGTAACTTCACACACTTCATGACGCCTGACACCTGGAACTTCCACCATATTGCGAGTGTCTACCACATGCCTACTGGTCATGGAGGAGCTGGACGTACTGCCGACTGCTGAAGAGCTGAGCAGAGCCATCAATAGATTACCCACTGGAAAGGCACCAGGGTTGGATGGCATCCCACCAGAGGTCATCAGTGTGCAAAGGGAGTTCTGCTCAACCACCTGCTGGAACTACTCTGTCAGTGCTAGGAGGAGGGAACGGTGCTGCAAAACATGAGAGACTGCAACATTGTCACCCTCTATAAGAACAAGGGGGACAGAAGCGATTGTAGCAGCTACAGAGGAACCTCGCTGCTGAACATCGTTGGGAAGATCTTCGCCCGCTCGGTCCTGGGCAGACTACAGAAAATCGCCGAAAGGGTATACCCCGAATCTCAGTGCGGTTTCAGGTCGGAACGTTCCACAATCGACGTGATCTTCTCTCTTCGACAGCTGCAAGAGAAATGCTGAGAGCAAAGACAACCACTCTACGTCGCTTTCATCGACTTCACAAAGGCATTCGACGTTGTTAGCAGAGACAGCTAGTTTAAAATCCTTGCCAGGATCGGTTGTCCTCCGAGGCTCCTCAAGATAGTCTGATCGTTTCATGCGGATATGAAAGGCGTCGTTCAATTTGACGGCTCTTCTTCAGAGGCTTTCAATATCTGCAGCGGTGTGAAGCAGGGCTGTGTGCTTGCTCCCACCCTATTCGGCATCTTCTTCGCAGTCATGCTGAAACATGCGTTTGGAACTTCAGCCGATGGAGTTTACCTTCATACCAGATCGGACGGAAGGCTGTTCAGTCTGTCCCGGCTGAGGGCAAAATCTAAGGTCTGTGAAGTACTCATCAGAGACATGCTGTTTGCAGACGACGCAGCATTGGCGACACACTCTGAAGAGCAACTGCAGCGACTTATGGACAACCTCTCAAGAGGCTGTCAGGAATTCAGCCTAACCATTAGTCTGAAGAAGACCAACGTGATGGGCCAAGGCATTGAACAACCCCCCGTCATCAACATCAACAATTACGAGCTGGAGGTAGTCCGCGAATTCACATACCTCGGCTCCACCATCACGGACAGCCTCTCCCTGGACTCCGAGATCAACAGGCGGATCGGATGAGCAGCCACCACATTCGCCAGGCTGACCAAGAGAGTCTGGGAGAACAGAAAGCTAATTACGAACACCAGAATTGCAGTCTACAGGGCATGCGTCCTCAGCACACTGCTCTACGGCAGCGAGACCTGGAGCCTCTACTCCAGGCAGCAGCGACGTCTCAATGCCTTCCACCTCCACAGCCTTAGACGCGTTCTGAGCATCAAATGGACCGACCGAGTCACCAACACCGAAGTCCTTACCCAGCCTCTTCACCCTTCTCCAACAATGCCGACTCCGCTGGCTGGGACACGTACATCGCATGCCGGACGGGAGGATTCCGAAAGACCTACTGTACGGGGAACTGACCACCGGCAACAGAGCACGAGGACGTCCTCATCTTCGTTTCAAAGACGTCTGCAAAAGGGACATGAAGTCAACGGACCTGGACGTCAAAAGATGGGAAGACGTCGCGATCGATCGCTCACGCTGGAGACGAGAACTACACGGAGGGCTGGAGTGAGGAGAAGAGAAACTGAGGTTTACCACCGAGGAAAAGCATGCTCGCCGAAAAGACAACAACATGGCAACATTGGAGGAGAGCATCTTCAAATGCAATCTCTGCAACCGAGACTGTCACTCCCGTGTGGGCCTGTACAGCCACAACAGACGCTGCACCACCATCAGCAGCTGAATCAAAACTCTCCAGGCGCAGATCCATGGTCTCTCAAGACCGATGGATGCCACACACACCACAGCGAAGACCAATACAAAATACTAATTCAGTTCATCCACCATTTCCTTGTACCCTATTACTACCTCTCCAGCCTCGTTTTCTAGTGGTCCAATATCCACCTCGCCTCTCTTTTGCTCTTTATCTATCTGAAGAAACTTTTGGTATCATATTTAATATTATTGGCTAGCTTGCTTTCATATTCCATCTTTACCTTCTTAATGACTTATTTTAGTTGTCTTTTGTTGGTTTTTAAATACTACCCAATCCTCTAACTTCCCTCTAACTTGCCACTAACTCCCCTGACTTTCCTTTAGAATACTTCTTTCTCTTTGGGATGTATATATCCTGTACCTTCCAAATTGCTTCCAGAAATTCCAGCCGTTGCTGCTCTGCCATCATCCCTGCCAGTGTTCTTTTCCAATCAATTCTGTCCAACTCCTCTTTCAGGCTCCTGTAAGGGCAGCATGGTAGTTTAGTATTAGCACAACACTTTAAAGTACAGGTAACCTGGCTTCAATTCCCACATCTGCCTGTATGGAGTTTGTACGTTCCCTGCATATCTGCATGGGTGTCCTCTAAGTGCTTCGGTTTCCTCCCACAGTCTAAAGAAGTACCGGTTGGTTGGCTAATTGGTTATTGTAAATCATCCCATCAGCAAGGCTTGAAGAGCTGGAAGGGCCTATACAACGCTATATCTCAATAACTACATAAAGAAATAAGTTCCCTTTACATTACTGTTATACTGGCTCATCTGACTTTCACTTCTCCTTCTCAAATCTTAGGGTGAATTTGATCATATTATGATCACTGTTGCTTTACAGTTCTTTTGCCTTAAGCTCGCTAATCAATGCTGGTTCATTGCACAACACTCGGTCCAGGATGACTGATTCCCTGGTGGGCTTAACCACAAGTTGCTCTAAAAAACCATCTCATAGGCACTCTAGAAATTCCTCCTCTCGGAATCCGGCATCAGCCTTCCTTATTTTTCCAATCTACCTGCATATTGAAGTCCCCCATGACTGTTGTAACATTGCCCTTTTCGCATGCATTTTCTATCTCTCATTGAAATTTCTAGACCACATCCTTATTACTGTAACAACTCTCATCAGGGTCTTATTACCCTTGCAGTTCCTTAGCTCTGTCCACAATAATTCAACAACTTCCGACCCTATGTTACCTCTTTCTAAAGATTTGATTTCATTTTTTTTTTACCAACAGAACAATGCTGCCCCCTCTGCCTTCCTGCCTGTCCTTTTGATACAATGCGTATGCTTGGACATTAAGCTGCCAGCCATAACCTTTTTCAGCCATGATTCACTGATGCTTACAACATCATACATGCCATTCTGTAACTGAGCTACTAGTTGTTCTACCTTATTCTGTGCATACACGTACAACACTTTCAGTCCTGTATTCACATGATTTTTAATTTTATCTAACTTTTATGTTGCACTCATCCTGTTGACTACAATTTTGTCCTACCTGCAGCCTCCACTCAATACACGTTGCCTCTGTTTGTAAACCCGCTACCTCATTTTCAGCACTATCATCTGCCTTGCCAATAATACTTCCTGCATTGAATTATAGGCAGTTCAGGACACTCGTCGCACCATGCTCAACCTTTTGATTTCTAACTTTGTCTGAGATCTTATCAACATCTGCCTCCACAACCTCTCCACTAACTCTACAACTCTAGTTCCCATCCCTCCTACAAGTCTAGTTTAAATCCCACCATGCAGAATTAACAAACCTTCCCATTAGGATATTAGTCCCCCTCAGTTCAGGTGCAAACCATCCTTTCTGTACAGATCCCACTTTGCCTGGACAAGAGCCCACTGATCCAAAAATCTTATGCCCTCCCTCGTACACCAACTCCTTAGCAATGTATTAAACTGTATGATCTTTGTTGTTCTGCCATCACCAGCACTTGACACAGGTAGCATTTCTGACATCATAACCCTGGAGGTCCTGACCTTTAGCTTAGCACCTAACGCACTGAACTCCCTATGCAGATCCTTGTCACTCGTCCTAACCTACATGGACCATGACCTATGGCTGTTAACTCTCCTACATAAGTCTGCTGAGAACTAGATATGAGATATCCCTGGCATCCAGGAGTCAACATACCATCCGAGAATCTCATTCTCGCCCACAGAACTTCCTGTCTAATCCTGTCTCCTATGTAATGAATCTCCTATCACCACAATGTGCCTCTTCTCCCTTCTTCCCTTATGAGTCACAGAGGCAGACTCAGTTCCAGAGACCTGACCACTGTGACTTTCCTCTGTTAGATCAATACCCCCAACAGTATCCAAAAGAGTTCACCTGTTGTTGAAGGAGATGGCCACAGGGGTACTCTACACTGACTCCTTAACTCCTTTCCCCTTCTTGACTGTCACCTTTTTTCCTGTGTCCTGCATGTTGGGTGCAGCTTCCTCAGTATATGTCCTACCTATCACCCTTTCACCCTCCCAAATGATCTGGAGTTCATCCGATTCCAGCTCCAGCTCCTCATCGCAGATTGTTAGAAGCTGCAGCAAGATGCGCTTCTCGCAGTTGTAGTTGTCAGGGCTGTTGGAGGTCTCCCTGCCTTCCCACATCCTGCAAGAGGAGCATTCCGCTATCCTACATGGTGGCACTACTGTCCTAACTGAGTAGATATAAAGAAGGGAAGGAAAAAAATCCTAACCTAATGCTTTTCTTTCCTTCGCTTTCTCTGACTGAGGCCTCTCTTCGCTGAACTAACACCTCAAGATCATCACTCTGACTCTGTCCACAAAGATGACTGCCACTGCAATGATGGGCACTGTGCTTGCTCCAGCCTTCCTTTAATTTGCTCTTGTTAATCAATCACAAATGTGGATCGGTCACTGGTCAATACTTTATTATGCTGCTGGCTTTTTCTACTCAGACAGTGGACCTGATTGAAATCCCATCCTCTCAATCTTCCGATGTCCAGATTGGTTGCTGGTCAATGCTCTATTACGCACCATTCTAGGGACGGTTTTGAATGTAAATCCATGGAGATCAGCAGGTTCTGAGATACTCAAACCACCCCATCTGGCACCAACAATCATTTGACAGTTAGAGTCACTGAGATCACATTTCCTCCTGCATTCTGACATTTGGTCTGAAGCTCTTGACCATGTCTACATGCTTTAACTGCATTGAATTGCAGCCCCATGATTGACTAATTAGATATTTGTTTTAACAAGCAGCTGTAGAGGTCTATCTAATAAAGAGTCCACTGTGAGTATGTGACTCAGAATCAGAATCAGGCTTAATATCACCAGCATCTGTCATGAAGTTTCATTAACTTTGTGGCAGCAGTATAATGCAATACATGATAATATAGAAAAAATATAAGACAATCAATTACAGAAAAAAAAGTGTGTGTGTGTGTGTGTGTGTGTAACAAATAGTTAAAATAAAATGGTGCCAAAACAGAAATAATAAAAGTGAGGTAGTGTTCATGGGTTCAATGTCCATTCAAGAATCGGATGACAGAGGGGAAGAAGACATTCCTGGATCACTGAGTTTGTGCCTTCAGGACTCAATACCTCCTTCCTGGTGGTAACAATGAGAAGGGAACATGTCCTAGATGTTGGGGGTTTTTAACAATGGATGCCGCCTTTCTGAGGCACCGCTCCTTGAAGATGTCCTGGATACTACGGAGGCTCAAGATGGAGCTGACTAATTTTACAGATGCAACACCTGCATTGTTTCTCACTGTCACAACCGTCTTGATAATAACACAGAGCATAGCTTAATTTCCAGGTCTAAGAATGAACAATATCCCTGTCCTAATGTTACTACATGGCAATGAATTATTGAATTAACTTAATTTGAACAAATAAATTAAATAAACAAATTGCATATATCATTCAAATTTCTAGTATGTTGACATATCAATTATATTTTCAGTTTTATATGAAGGGGATTGATAGTTTCATCAAAGCAACCCTGTTTTGAGCAAATCAAATTTAGTAGAATTATACCCTGACTGGCATAATTATGTCATCTGGAACTCATAAAAATATGACTTACATGAACTGAATTAATGACTGAAAGAAATTATTGTGGTTCATCTCTTCTTTTGTTTAATCTTTTCTATTTCTGATATTTTCACTGAGGTGTTCACTTTGTATTGCAAGAAAGATGCATATGGAACAATCAGGCACGCAGTTGGTCACGTTCAGTACAAGCTAACTGGTCTGGTGTGTGTAATGGGAATAATTTTATTTTCTGCTTCATGCTGTAAGGAAGAAGAGCAGATGACCTTAAGTTTAATTTCGGTACATTTTGCAGTTCTTTTGCAGGTGCCTGGTGTCAAATCTCAAATAATTATATTTTCATGCTGTGAATGAGACTGAGTAACTTAAGTAGAGATGGATAAAGCAAATGTGATAGGCTTCACTTGAAAGAATTGCAAAGACAGGAAGATGGTTCAGTGATGGGGTAAAATGAAGAAAAGAATTAAAGGTGTTGGTCTTGATTTTGCTTGCAACTGCATCATATAATTTTGCATCACAAGATTATCCTTTGACTATATTCTCTCAGCTGTGTATAAAAATGTTATATGAACATCAGGCCATAATATAGAAACAGAATTTGGCCATTCAGCCCATCAGGTCTCCTTCTCCATTCAATCATGGCTGATTTATTATCTCTTTCAACTCCATTCTCCTGCCTTCTCCCTGTACCCTTTGGCACTCTGACGAATCAAGAAGCTATCAACCTCCAGTTTAAATATATTCAATGACTTGACCTTCACAGCAGTCTATAGCAATAAATTTCACAGACTCACAATCTTCTGGCTAAAGAAATTCCTCCTCATCACTGTTCAAAAGGGACATCTTTCTATTCTGTTGTTATGCCCTCTGGCTCTAGACTCCCCCACCACAGGAACTATCCTCTCAACATCCACTCTATCTAGGTCTTTCAATATTAAATTAGATCCACCCTCATTCTTCTAAACTCCATTGAATGCAAGCTCAGAGCTATCAAGCGCTCCTCATACATTCACCCTTTCATTCCCAGGATCAGTCTTGCAAACGACTTTTGGACTGTCTCCAAAACCAGCACATCCTTTCTTAGCTAAGGGGCCCAGAACAGCTCAGAACACTCCACATATGATCTGACCAATGCTCTATAAAGACTCATCTTAGATAATATGCCTAAAATCCTGAAATGAGTCTGAAAACATAACCACAAAAACAATGGGCCAACTTAGCTGTTCAGCAATTCGGATTTCTGGATAATTGGGACCTCTTCTGGGGCAGGTGTGGCCTGTACAAAAGGGACAGGTTGCATTTGAATCCAAGGGGCATCAATATTCTTGCAGGCAGGTTTACTAGAGCTGTTGGGAGTGGTTTAAACTAATATGGCAGGGGAATGGGAATCAATATGATAGAGCTGAGGATGAACCAACAGGTTTATGAGTAGATGATGGATGTAACATGAATGTAAGCAAGGACAATCCAATGAATGGGTGCAAATGCAGGTGGGGTAAAGAGTTAAATTGTACCACAGAGGTAAAATTCAAAAGGATGAAGAATGCAGGACTGAAGATGCTGTATTTAAATATGCATAGCATTCTCAATAAGGTGGACAAACTCATGGTGCAATTACAGATTGGTTGGTAGAATGTTGTGGGCATCACTAAGTCATGCCTGAAAAAAAGCCGTAGTTGGGAGCTTAACATCAAAGGATATACTTTCTATCAAAAGGACAGGCAGGAAGTTATAGGCGGTGGTGTGGCTATGTTGGTAAGAGATGGAATTACATCTTTAAAAAGAGATGACACATGGTTATAGAATGTTGAATCTTTGTGGGTGGAATTAAGAAATTGCAAGGCTGAAAAAACAATTTGGGAATCATATACTGTATAGGCCCCCAAATAGTAGCCAAGATGTGGGGTTGAGATTGCAAAGGGACCTGTAAAAGTCATGTAATAAGGATAATGACACAGTTGTAATAGAGACTTCAATATGAAAAAAGGATTTGAAAATCAGGTTAGTGTTAGATCGCAAGAAAGGGAATTTGTTGAGTGCCTGTGAAATGGCCTTTTAGAGCAGCTTGTGCTTGAGCCTACCCAGTGAAAGGCTATCTTAGATTGGGTGTTGTGTAATAATCCAGATCTTATTAGGGAGCTTCATGTAAAGAAACGCTTAGGAGACAGTGATCACAATACGATTGAATTCATACTGCAGTTTCAGAGGGAAAAGCGTAAGTAATATGTATCAGTATTGCAATAGAATAAAAGGAATTACAGAGGCATGAGAGAGGAGCTTGCCCAGGTGGCGGATACTGGCGGGAATGACGGCAGAGCAGAGATGGCTGAAGTTTCTGGGAATAGTTCACAAGGTGCAGGATAGATATGTCCCACAGAAGAATAAGTTCTCAAATTGCAGGGCTAGGCAACTGTGGCAGACAAGGGATGTTAAGGACTGCATAAAAGCTGAGGAAAGGGCATATAAGATAACAAAAGTGAATGGGAAGTTGGATGATTGGGAAGCTTTTGAAATCCAACAAAAGGCAACTAAAAAGATAGAAGGGAAAAGATGAAATATGAGGGCAACTAGCCAATAATAAAAAGTAGTGTACTAGAAGTTTTGTCAGTTATTTAAAGAGTAAAATGGAGGTGAGAGTTGATACTGGACCACTTGAAAATGATGCTGGTGAGGTAGTAATGGGGGACAAAGAAATGGCAGATGAACTTAATGGATATCTTGCATCAGTCTTCACTGTGGAAGACGACTAGCAGTCTGCCAGAGATCCGTGAGTGTCAGGGAGCAGGAGTGAATACCACTGCTATTACAAAGGAAAATGTGTGAGGCAAAGTCAAAGGTTTCAAGGTGGATTAGTTAGCCGCACCAAGTGCTGGGACTACATCCCAGGGTCCTGAGATAATAGATGGCATTGGTCATGATCTTTCAAAAATCACTTGATTCTGGCATGGTCCCAGAGTACTGGAAGATTGCAAATATCACACCACATTTTAAGAAGGGAGGACGCAAAAGAAGGAAATTATAGGCCAGTTTGCCTATCCTCAGTGGCTGTAACACTGTATTTTGCATTCTGTTATTCACTTTCTTTCAGTAATACCTCAATGTACCTAAGCTGGGAGTGGTCTGTTTGGATGGCATGAAAAATAAAGGTTTTCACTGTATCTTGGCACGTATGACAATAATAAAGCAATTGCCCATTGAAAATTGAAGGAGGCATAGAGTTTGGTTTTGTAGCTGAGGTCTAGAAGGAACTCAAACATATATGATGATTGTCCATGAGATGGAGATAATTAAACAGGAAAACTGAATGAACTGATGCCCATAAGTACCTGATTGATCTTAATCTGTTATTGCATTGCCATTGTCTCTGAAGTGGCATCTTTTGAAGGTCCATTTGCTTCAGGATATTAGCTAGACTTTGGTCCTGGCCAGACAATTGTGGAACCAGTTTTTTAAGATAAAAATATAGCCTCACTAATCTAAAATTGGTCAGCTGTTGTTACTAGCAACTGGGCTCCTTTACAGAGAAGAAACCAACTAATTGTGACTGGGTTATTGTTGGGATATTCCCCAGGTGAACTGAACAGCAGTTGTGTGTTCACATAGTCTTGTACGGTGGCATGACTTCTTGGTTATGATGGTGAAGGGGGATTATCGGGGGTTGCTGGGGCAGCGTGACTCAAAGGGCCAGAAAAACCTACTCTGCACTAAATATAAAATATGAATTGTTGAGTGAGTAGGGTATAAATTTGTTATCCAAAGAACCTGCGATGATATTCAGGACCATTATGTATATCCAGCATTAGAGTGTTATTATATGGAACATGCGGTGTATAAATGTTGCTGTAGTTGGTTCAAGGTCTGCAGTGTTAGAAAAATGATCAGTTGATGGAAGGAAAATAACCACTTGCTCCTGTTACAGGTATTAACCCTCAACAACAGTGATCAGTTAGGCACAGAGAAAATCGGTATTTATTGACAAATACCTTTATTGACTCAGTTAACAAGCACATGAATTTGCAAAACTAAGTGCCTGTGTGCAGACTCACTAGGTCTCTCTGACTCTTCACGACCAGTCAAAGAATAGAAAAGGTAATACCCAGGAGAAAAAAAAAGTTTATGCTGGCCAGGTGTTATTCTTGATCCAGATCTAATCTCCATGTTTCCGATGTGGGTTCCTCGCTTCTGTGATGGTAGGTTTCCACAGAGTTGTCACCGCCTGTACTGCTGAAATCCTCCATTCTGATTATATTCATTAATGGACCAATTGGTTATCTTTCAAGTTCATTGGCTCAGGCTCATCTGACTAACCTGCGACCACTTTTCATTGGATCTGATCCAAGGCTATTCACTTCATGGCCCATCACTCAGACTTTAGCCTCTGGCAATGTCTGCCATTTTTACATAACCAAGTAAACAGCTTCTTCACTGGAAGTGTTCTCAGGCCCGACAGACCATTACCTGGAAAAATTGTGTCCATGCTCATCTGCTCTGATTGAGCCATCCCTGAGCAAGAACTAGTTCACCAAAATAGTGGCTACAAGGGCAGTCTCACAAAATGGTAGCCTCCGTTCCTGCAACCACTTGGCAAGAACAAAGACATTTGCTTTGTCTGTTTCCACTGCCCCTGCTTCATTCAAGTTCACTGATCTACAGATATTCTTTCTGGCCACCACTCTGAATTGTATATTACTGCAACTGGAAGAATGGATTATTGGAATCAAACAGACCTGTATCCAAGCAGCATGGAAAGATATATTTAGATTGGCCTGGTTTATCTTAATGTAATTATTGCCCAACTAATAAAACTGCCCCTTACATTTTCTCCATCAAATTTTTGGATATAATCTTTTGTTCTTTATCATTGACATGGTTATGATGTCTTCCTTGTTTATATGCTGTTATTTGAGCAGGTAACCTATGTTTTGTCCATTGGTAAAGATCAAAGTGTTGAATTAATGCTTTTTGATGAATCAGTTCAGTAACAGGTTTATAGCTTTGCAGCTTCCAGGCATGAGGGTAATTAGGTCAAAAGAATGGTCTGGATTCTGTGGAAATCATAAGCTCCTATGCATAAGCTTAACTGGACAACATGTTCAAAGACAAATCTGTGCAAACACTAAGTGTTTATCATTCCACTGTGTTGAGGGGGAAGGAAGGGAGAAATAAACCCCCAGGTACACCAGTAGCTTTATCGGGACCTATGCTGCGTACACTTACAACTTCTGGTTGGGTGAGAAACCAAACCAATAAGAAGTTGAACTCATTTTATTTTTCTTCTCTATCAGGATTCAATTAGACAGCACATTGCACTATTCACAGAGAAGCAATTGTTTTTATTCCTGTCTGTGCCTGTGGCACATCGGGTGGCCACTTTGCTGTTTCTTCAACATTTCTTCTGTTTTTTACGAAGCCGAGTTGCTAGCTCGGCACTCAACCCAGCATGGAGGAACATGTGCAAGGAGCCAGCCAGATGTGAACATGGACCATCCACCTTGAAGTGTGATTCTGATACCACCACCAGCCAGCAAGAGAAGCAATAAGACCAACTGATATCCTGGCTAGTGTATTTTTATTTGTCATCAGATTATTTGCTCTTTCTCTTCTGTTCTTTTTTTGTAGATATTTTTGTGTATAAAATAAATGTCTTATGTAAATGTAGTCTAGCAGTAGCACATTGAACAGGGCTGAAAATATGTGAAGTGCTACTTTAAATTCCATGCCGGTCACATTCTACCTTGAAAATACTTTGCCTGGATGCTTTTAAAATTATGGGCTATGTTCACGATTCTGAATTCCAATCCACCAAACAAATTCCAATCATACTAATTCAGACAGTCACAATATTATCATAAGGACATTAATTTTTTTTTGAATTGTGTTCTCCATAGTTAAGATTTTTGTGTTGGAAAAGAAAATGCTTGTGGTAGATGTAGAAAACTTGCTGAGGAAGAAATACCTAAACCAATACATCAATCTCTATTATTTGACCCAAGAAGGCCATAAAGGTTAAAGAGCCATAGTTTGTGTGCTGATCCTTGTCAGGACTGACCCTCATCATCTTTATAGGCTCATAAAATGCAATGTAGAATCTTGGCAGAATTTAATGGTTACATGAGGGATGTCTTTATACTGTTATATATCACACTTTAAAGACATCATTTGATTCCTTACAGCCTTAAAAGGCCACCTAAGATAGATGTGCAAAGTGTATTACTTTAGAAAATCCATTGTAATCAGTACTATGGAAGTATCCTTTGTTGTTTTGAAGATCTACCATTAGACGTTGAACTGAAAATCAAATCTCTGAGATGCTGGACATATAAAAACAAAGAAATTCCAGAATATTCTGAAGGTCAGACCACATTTGTAAGAAGAGATGCACATCTCATCCTTAAATGTGTTAATTTTTGCAACAAAAAAAATCGACTACAAAATGTTACTAAGCAGAGGGCTCTAATCCTCCTTGTACATTAATTTAAGCCAGAAATTAGCATGATGCTACGCAAGTAATTAGAAAGCAAATATAATGCTGATCTTTATTATTCGAAGGGTGAAGTTTAATAGTTGGGGATGTCTAACTAAAACCATTCAGTGTGCTGGTAATATCACACCTGCAGGAAAGTGGTCAGTTTTTGTCTCCCTACTTGATTATGGTTATTCTTGCCATAGAGACCAGAGAAGGTTTACAGTTAATCTTTGGGATGAAGGGGTTGACTAGAATAGTTTGGATCTGTGCTCTTTGGAGATAAGATGATTGGAAATCATTAGAAACATATGGTTCAGAGGAAAATTCACAGATTAGATGGTGATGGACTTTTTTTTCTTATGGGGGAGTTCTTGGACTGAGGTATTTATTTTCAAAGTAAGGGGTCATTCTCTTATGATGAAGGAATTCCTTCTTTCAACCATTTGTGATTCTCTGGAATTCTCTACCCTGGTGAGCCTTGAATACTGATGTATTGAATATTTTCAAGATTTTTAAAAACAAATTCAGGAAATCAAACATTACAGAGACCAGGCTGGACTTTGAAGTTGAGGGCATGATCTGATTACCCAGGTTCAAAGTCTTCTCCCACTCCAATTTTTTTTCATATTCCTCTATTCTTATGATGATAGCCTCACCTTCAGGCATATCATCTTCCTTTTTATCATCACCATCATTATCATCATCAGTGGCATCATCATCATCATTATTGTCACCATTATCACCATCACCATCATCATCAGCAACATCATGCTCCTCAGACAGAATGCTTAGGAGGTTCTCATGGAAAAGAATAATTTCAATCTACCCTTAGATTGCAGGTCAGTAAGGCATTAGACGGGCTCAGTCAGTGACTCCCTGAAGGATATTCACAACATGCATACATAGTCTTGTTCTTCATTTTCCACATTTCATCTTGTTGGCAAATTACAGTCAAAAAGACTCTACCAAGTTGAAATCCTGAAGCCATCATACACCATGCATACAGAAAATAAAGAAAATATAATCCCCTCCATATGTTCACAGTGCAGAGTCTGCCTACATTTTTTGCTGCTTTTGCATTTCCTCCTCCAATCTCAATCACAAGTTCAAGTTCAAGTGGAATTATCAGTCAACCATAGGCACGTATACAGTTAAATGAAAGAGTGTTCTCTGGAGCCAAAGTGCAAAACATAGTACAGACAGTTACATGCAGCACATAGAGTGAGGATAGCACACAGACACAAAATAATATTAGCGTAAGTCCCTGAAGAGTAGACTGTTATCCTAGAGCCACATTTCTGCAAGAACAAGCACACAGCAGTTCCTCATCTCACTTTGGGTCAGCTATAGAAGAAGACGATCCATCCTGTCTCATTTCTTTAGTTACTTTATTTAAAACTACAGTACAGAGCACAATAGGTCCTTCCGGCCCTTCGAGTTGCACCACCTAGCAACTCCTGATTTAACCCTTGCCTAATCACAGGACAATTTATCTTGACCAATTAATGTACTAGTGGGTACATTTTTGGACCGTGGTATGAAACCAGACAACCTAAAGAAACACATCCATTCCCGGGAAGGAGGTACAGACTCCGTACAGGTGGTGTTGGAATTGAACTCCAAACTCCGATGCCCCAAGCAGTAATAGGATCATGCTAACCGCTCCTGCTAGGAGAGGTGGCCTGCAGGGGCCAGCCCCTGACCCAATACAGATTTCAGCATGTCTGCCGTGCTTCTGTTCACTCCCACTCCACCTCATCCCCTGGGTGGCTGTAGCAGGTAGTACCACAGCATGAGGGCCTGGACTGTGTACCAACCGAGGACACACAGCTCCCCTGTCAATGGTCTCAACAATTAACCAATAAACTGGACTTGCAGCATTTTGTATCACCAATGTTCAGCAGGTTCCTACAATCACAAGATCCTGCCTATATTCTCTTTGAATCTGAGTGAGAATCTGGAATCAACAGCTGATTCACCAGTCGGTGGAGTTTATTTCCGATCCCCAGAGCATATGGCTGGGGATCAGGGTCCTTAATGGCTATACAAGGAAAAACAACATCAACTCTATCAGTAATGCCTCCCTCCCTAATGCTGCCAAGAATGTTTAAGAATGTTTTGAGGCATGCAACACAACATCGGCCACAAAAGCTATCACCCTTCCAGGTGATCAGCCGCTGTCTGTAACAGCAGCCGACATGAGAAGGACTCCCGTCCTCCGAGAGTCGAGGCAGCTGGGTTAGACAACTTCCCAGGCCCGACACTCAGGGGAAATGTGCACACAGGCTCACTGAATCTTCATGGACTTCTTCAACACTTCACTCATCCAGGCTGCTTTCTCCGCATGTTTCAAATCAGCCGCAAACACACCTATAGCCAAGAACTCTACGCCTTCAGAACTGAATGACTACTATCTGGTGGTACTGACACCAATCATAATGAAGTAATCTGAATGGCTGATAAAGGCACATATCAAAGACTCCGTTCCTGCCTCATTGGACACTCACCAACAGAACCGCTCTACGACAGATGCTGTAGTATCTGTCATTGGCCTTGACACATCTAGAAAACAAGGCTGCTTATGTCAGAATGTTGTTTGCTGCTTCTGGATTTCAGATCGGCATTCAACACTATTGTCCCAGAGACCCTGGTGAACCAGCTCCTACTCTGGTCAAACTATACCACTGCGCACCTGGGTGTTGGACTTCCTAATGACTAGACATCAGATAGTCAGGATGCACAACTACTCCTTCATCCCCATCATCCTCAGCACGGGTGCCTTTCCAGGGCGATGTGCTGAGCTCAACACTCTGCTCGCTCATGACCGCACAGCCAAAGACTCAGGCAATCACTTTGACAAGTTCACCGATGACATGACAGTGGTGGGGATCATCACCAACAATGATAGACAGCATATCAGAAAAAAGGGGAAGACCTCAAGGCCTAGTGCTAGGTAAATGTTCTTGTTCTTAAAGTCAACAAGACAAAGGAGTTGGTGCTCAACCTCGGGAAAACTCGCACTACACACATGCGCCTTTACATCGGTGGCACTGCAGTGGAAACTGCAAGCAGTTTGAAACTCCTGGAAGTACACATCCCTCATAGTTCCAAGATACATCCTCCATGGTCAAGAAAGGTCACTGATGCCTCTATTTTCTGAGGGGGCTGGAGAGAGCTGGACTTTGCACATCCATTCTCAAGTCATTCTACAGATGCGCAGTAGAAGCAATCCTAACAAGCTGCATCATTGCTTGGTACAGAAACTGCACTGCATTGGACAGCAAGGCTCTGCAACACATAGGCGAAACTATCCAATGCATTGCTGGCTCCAGCCTAGCCACCGTCAAGTACATATATACAGGAAGGCAGTTGAAAAGGGCCAGGAACATCAAGAAGGATCCCATACACCCTGCTTATCAACTGCTTTTCCCAATACCATCAGGCTGAAGGCTATGTAGCATCTTTGCCATGACCATCAGTCTAAATAGCAGTTACTTTTCCCTAGCAGTAAAACTGATCAACACCTCTACCAACTAACTCCACTACTACTTTATTATTTCTTATCAGTCACCTTATGTACAGCCTGGCATCACTTTATGGACATATGATCAATCTATGTACATAAACTATCTTATGTATTTATATTTATTGTGTGTGTTTTTATTATTACTACTGTGTTCTTTAACTTTTGTGCTTTTTTTCTGTGCTGCATCAGATATAGAGTAACAATTACTTTGTTTTCCTTATGCATGTGCACACTAAATAACATTTAACAATCTTGAATTTTGAAACTTTATTGTCTCAGAAAAGTTCAAAGTAATACTTTTGCCTTTGCACCAGACTGATGAGAATCCAACCCATTCCAAAGATAGACATTAACGACCTAAGTTACCACTCTAGTGCAGTCCCTAAGGAGAACTATAGCTGTGGAGGTCCATCATTCAGATAGATATTCAACCGACAACTTAAAAACATCAGGACTATTCTGGACATTTACCATTAACCATCAATGCTATAATACAGATTATCTGTTCGAAGAGTGAAGATCAAAGCCTGAAGGTCAAATGAAAGCCTGGGTCTATGAAAATAGAGAAGTCAAAGCCCAGTATTCGTGTATCCATGAGTCCGCAGGAGGACGATGAGGACCCATCTTGGGGATGGTGAACTGTGCATAGTATGCGTATGGGTGGGATGGAGGAATGGGCTTATCTTGTTGTCGATTGTTTATTTGTTTGTTGTGTTCTGTGTTGTTCTGCCGAGCATTGTGGACATGCAATTCTGGCACCAGATAGTGCAGGGACATGCTTGTGAGTTATCTCCATCACATCATTAGGTTGTGTTGGTTGTGAATGCAACTAATATGTTTCACTCCATGTTTCAATGTCCACGTGATAAATAAATTAATCTGAATCTAGTCATTGTCTCATTGTGTTTTGTAGGATCCTGTGATTAATTAGCTGCTGTGCTTTTTTTTATTACAATGGATGTCTGGATTTAAAGTATATTGAGACCTTTTGAAGCACTGAAATCTAAAGCTAAATTCTAAAGCTTAGCTTTATTATACTTAGCTAAATTATAAATCTAATTTCTGCTTATCTTAAGAGCATTCTGTACAAGTTAGAACACACATCAGAATTTCTCCTACCATTAATGATAAAAGGCCCAAGTTTCTTGAGTGTAGTCCCAAAACCAACTCCAGTCATTTTCATAAATTATGTCACTGTCCTGTGATCTTACAATCCTTCTGAAATTAAGTAGCCAAAATGAAAATCCTTGTTTTGACTGGGTTATGTTAAATTCTCTTCTGATAAAAGGTTTGTTCATAATCTTGCTGTAACTATGTTTAGGTCTCAGAAACAGCTGGGAACAGAAGAATACAAGAAACAAAAAAAAAAAGTAGAATATACAGCCTCCAGAGCTCTCTTAGCATTTAGTAAGACGCACAAGTTCATTTTTAATGAGATCACTTCCCATTTGAACTCTAGAGAATATGTGTCCATTCTTATCCAATCAAGGAGAGCAATCCATTCAGTGTAGGAGTAAATCCAATAAGTAATTATAGACATTTTCACAGCAGAAAGTATTTTTTCTTTGAGTAAGGATCATGGATGTGATGGGATTAACCAGTGCCAAAGTAGATATGACTAAATTTCCTTAACCTTGTACACTTTTGCAATAAAATTTATTTCAATAGAGGTAAAGTTTGCAGAAGACCTTTACTGAGTGTTCTGTCCCTTTTATTTTGTCTAAACATTTGGAGCAGTTAATTACTTGACAGAGATTGGGATGTAGGTGGAGGCAGACCTGTAATTACTCAGCTAAAGATAAAGGTAGAAGATCGGCAACTGAGCAAATAAACAGGAAATAATTACTGAGGGATAAGATTAAAATGATTGATTTTTCACAAAAAAAATTGCTTTACACTTCCCTTCTAGGAATTGTGGTTGTTTGCAAATAGCTATCAGAGCAAACGTGTGTTATCAGGAAATTTGGTACAATATTAATTCAGAATACTTCCACCACCTTCATGTGTGACTGAGTCAGACAGTATGTGGACTCAAAATATGTGGATATCATGTGCCGCCATGTGCTGAGGCTGTACTTATCCTTGGTGTTGTGGAAATTATGCCTGGCCCCTCTACGATGCCAAGCCCCAGACAGCTGGATGTTGCCTCACTACCTGGCCTTTGTAGAAGAGTTCTTCCTTGTAAACACCTTTAACCACAAGTCTATCAGGAAGCGAGCAGTCAGCTTGTTATGTCCATCAGACATTATGGAACAGAGCCACTCTGGATTCTGTGAGTTCATTTCCTGAGCAAATGATCCAAACCACAGGGTAGAATGCTTCATCATCAGATCTGACTAACAAGCACAAACACCTTGTTTGGCTGGCTGAGCGAGGTCCCCGACAGTTAAATAATTTCTCTACAGGTGACATGTCACCCACCATGCACACTTTCAATAATATAGTCATTGGTCATCCACCTCTTTGCAGAGTGAAGATGTAGAGGCACTGCAAGTGTCCATGTCCCAGTTCATCACCGGCAGCTGCATAACAGAGGACTCTCTGATCCAACAGCTGTGGACACAGATATCAAGAGCTGGTAGAAGGTCATTGACTTGGTGAAGGACACTCTTAGGTATGCCTGCAACTTCCAGCACAAAGAGATATCTATAAGGCAATGGTGCAGACAAGCACAGTACAAGCTGCAGGACTAAGTGTTGAGGGATGCACTGAAACTGTGTAGTCAACACTAAGACTCTGTTGGGAACTTTCACAATCGGGACAGATGGAGGAGCATATTTGGATGGTGAATTCCCTCAAACAATGAAAGGAGCATCACTTCAGGGACTCCAATGAGGGACAATGATGTTAAGTTTATTTGTGTTTTCTTTAAAATTTACACTACTGAAAGTAACAATCATATGTGTTAATATTTGATTTTACACTGTTTCTTGCTTTAAGATAAAAATGTATACAAAGTCTATTTTTGAAATTAAAAAAATTACTCCACACCTGATATCCAAATACAAAATCAGAGTCCATCTAAAATGCTACCCTCTGTCTGAGAAATCAAGGACTGTCTCCTAATCTCAGATGGCAAGCAGCATTAAAGGTGAGGAAAGGCAAACAAAGAGGATATCAGAGTGCAAAGTGAAAAGGAGTGTGGAAAACTCAGGGCCAGGATTAGAAGGGGAATTTGGAAAGAAAGGGTAGGGCAAGGAGAATTATTGAAAAAGGAAAATCAAAGAAAATCCAGGGATATTTTACAAAATATATACATATCAAAAGGTATGTAAAGAAAGACTCAAAGTATTCAAAGTGGGCCATCTTAAGGATGTTTCCCATGGTAGTGTTGTTTGCCAGCACTATGCTCTTCTGGGAAAATAAGAGTAAGAGCCAAAAAAGACAAGATGCCAGAGAAACAGTAGGGTCAGGCAGCATCCACCCAGAGAAAATGACAGTCAAGGTTGCAGTTTGTGACTCTTCATCTGGATTGTACGTTAGAGAGGAGATATCCTTATCTTTCAGTGCAGATGAAGGATCTCAACCCAAAACATCAACTGTCCATTTCACCTCAGAGAGGATGCCTGACCCATTGAGCTCCTCCAGCAGTTTCTTGTTACTCCAGGTTTTGGAATCTGTGGTCTCTTGTGTCTCCAAAGAGTAGGGCCACTGGTAACCAAAATTGTGACCGGTATCTGGAACAGACAATGCGGGGAAGAATACTTTACAGCTGTCTTTACAAATCAGCAGCTTCAGGTAAATATTGTGATTCAGGATGAAGAATGTGAAATATTTGATAGAATTAATGTGAGAAGAGGGAGGGTGGAGGTGGTAGAATTATTAGGTTTAGTTTCCTTGAAGGTTTTGTTCCCTTGAAAGTGAATAAATCAACAGACACAGATAAAATACAGCCTAGGCAGTCTGAAGAAGTAAGGGAGAATTGTAAAGGATCTGGTCTTTATTGTTAATCCTTTCTGGATGTAGGAATGGTGGCATAGCTAGGAGGACTACTTACCATCACAGAATTGTTAAAGCATGGAAGGCTACCATTCTGTCAATTAGATCTGAACTGTTTGATATAAAAGCAATCCATCCACCTTACTTTCCTGGTCTCTGTCCATGGTGCTGAAAACTCAGCGATCATATATTTACCCAGCACCCTTTTGAATACTATAATTGAAACTGTTTCCACAAGTACCCCGCCAGTGCATTCCAGATCCTATTCACTTGCTGTGTTACTTTTACTAATTACATAATTCTATGTCATTGAGTTATTGATCTTTCCACCAATGGGAACAGTTTCTCTCTCTATATTTTTTATTATACTCTCCATGCTTTTAAGGACTTCTTTCATATTTCCTCACTGCCTCTGGGGTTATGAGTAGCACAACCTCATCAACAACTCAGTCCAAAGAAATAAATGTTCTCTTTCTTGGACAATTTTTATTACATCTTTTCTGCTCCCTAAGCCTTCACATTTGTTCTAAAACACACCCAGAATTAGATCATAACCACTGTACCAATGTTTTATAAAACTTCATCATGTTTTCATTGCTCTCATTCTCTTTGTTTCATTTTATAAAATCCAGTATTCCAAACGATTTATTCAAACATTTTGTCAAACTGAACATCCACTTTTAAGGGGTTATGTGCACAATCTTTAGATTCTGTACACCTTTTAGAATTATTCCCTCTAATTTACATTGTGTTGTTTCATTCTCCTTACAAAAGTTTAACAATATACGGTACTGAGCATTGAATTTCACTTGCCACTTCTCTGTGCACATATCCTCAAAATCTATCAAAGTTCACAATGCTTCATAGTCTGCTGATGGGTAGATCTATGGCATTCAAAACTATTGATCCAGAAGTATACAAGAATCCAGGCACAATCTATGAAAGACTATTTTAAGAGTGAAAAAAAAAGAAACAATTCTGATTGAAGTTAGAGATTGGGAATTGGATGTGTATCAGCTCTGGCAGGGCTGGCAGGCTATTACTTCCTACTAGGTGAAACCTACCATCATGAATAGCTGTGATGCTTCATTTCCAGATGAGCCAAGTACTGTTTATGCATGCTTTGAACGGGAGAGTAAAACTACACCTATGCGAATCGCTGCACCATCTGGTGACCCTGTGATCTTTGTCTCAGAGGCCACCATCAGAATATCTTTCATCAGGGTGAACCCTCATGAGGTGTCAAATCCTGATGGTGTACTTTGTAGGGCAATGAAAATCTGTGCCAACCAACTGTTGGGAGTGTTTAAGGACATCTTTGATTTCTCACTGCTGCGGTCAGAGATTTACACCTGCTTCAAAAAGCTGACAACTATACCAGTGCCCATGAAGAGCAGGGTGAGCTGCCAAAATGACTATCACCCAGTTGCACTCAAATCTACTGTGATGAAAGGTTGGTGATGGCCAAAATCAACCCTTGCTTAAGCAAGGTCTGGATGCACTACTGCTTGACTACCACCACAATGGGTCTACAGTGGATGCAATTTCACTGTCTTTTTGCTTGGCCTTGGATCACCTGGACAGTTGCAATACCTACATTAGGCTGCTGCTTATCAATTAAAGCTCAGAACTCAACATCATCATATCCCCAGTAGCAATGAACAAGCTCCAAAACCTGGGCTTCTGTACCTCCCTCTGCAATTGGATTCTTGACTTTATCATCAGATGACTACAGTCACTGCAGAGTGGAAATAACTTTTCCTCTTCGCTGAGAATCAACAGTGATGCACCTTAAGGATACATGCTTATCCCCCTGCTGTATTCTCTCAACACCCATGATTGAGTGGCTAGGCACCGCTCAAATGACACAATGGCACAACCGTTGTTGTTAGAATTTCAGATGTTGACCAGAAGGCCTACAGGAGTGCGATAGATCAGCTAGTTGAGATGTGTCAAAACAACAACCTTGTACTCAGCATCAATAAAACCAAGGAAATAATTGTGGACTTAAAGAAGGAGATTTCAAGGGAACACATACCAGTCCGCATTGAGGGATCAGCAATAGAAAGAGCGAGCAGCTATAAGTTCCTAGGTGTCAACATCTCTGAAGATCTATCCTGTGCCCAACATATTAATACAATTTTAAGAAGATACAACAGCACCATATTTCATAAGGAGTTTGAGGAGACCTGGCATGCCATCATGACTCCCGCAAATTTCTACAGATTTACCATGGAGAGCATTATAACAGGTCGCATCACTGTCTGGTATGCGGGGAGGGGAGTGGTGGTGAGGGTGGTGGGAAGCCACTGCACGGGATTGAAATAAGCTGCAGAAAACTGTAACCTCAGCCAGCTCCATCATGGGGACCAACCTCGATAGCATTCAGGACATCTTCAAAAGACGATGCCACAAACAAGTGGCATTTGTTATTAAGGACCTGTATCACCCAGTCCGTGCCCCGTTTTTATTGCCATCATCAAGGAGGAGGTACAGGAGCCTGAAAGCACACACTCAATGTTTTAGGAATAGCTTCTTCCCCATTGCCATCAGATTTCTGTTATCAATTTGATTTTTTTTTATTTTGACAGACTTCCAATTGCAATACGCTTTTTGCTACTGATGTATTTTATTAGATTTTTCTTTTTGGTTGTCCAAATATATTTACTTTTCCATAACTTTCCAAGAGGTTACTCCTGACAATATTATAAATATTATAAATATCACCACATTCTTTGCAAACAGATGCATTTGTGGTCCACCTCCTCAAATATCAATTGACCCCTGGGAGTGAGCAAAGATGCTATGAATGCAGAAAACTACAGCAACATAAGTAATCTGATTGTTTGTCAATGGAAACTGAGAACCATTGAAGTTCTGTCAGGAAGAGACAGTGATCTGTTGAGCTACCTTTCTGTAAGACTGGTGTTTCCCCCTGCCTACTCTGGTATTCAATGGACCGATAATTGAATTTGTGTCAGCTGTGCAGAAATCATGACTGGGAATATAATAAGCAACAGAGAATTTCTTATTCTGCAGTGAAATGACTTGACCTGTTGTTGTGATTGGAGTATTTTTGATGTTACCACTGAGACACCGATACCCTTTACCCTTCTCTCTATCCATCTATACTGCAAACTGCACTCACAACTATGTTAGGGACAATCCTCTGGTGATGAGGCACAATATCTGAGACTGATCAAGTCACAGTATCTTGACTGGCCTGTCTTTCTGGGTCTTCTGTAGATAGCTGCTGGGGAGTAACTAGGTAATTGTTCCTGACTGCAAGAACCTCTATTGGTATGAATTCTTACTTTTAAGGTGAAAACCTCGTGTCGTTAAAAATTTTGATTGTATCTTTGCTTTGACCTATTGCACCCCATTTTGATTTTAGTAAACATCAACTTTCAGCTCTCTTCCAGTCTACTACCTGTGATTCTGCATGAGCTGTTTGTAACTACAGTGAAATTTCAAATGTTTAGAACATAGAACATATACAGTACAGCACAGTCCAGAAAATGCAGCCCATGTTGTTGTGCTCTCCCTTTAAACTACTCCAGAAACAATCTAATCCTTCCCTCTCCTATAACCCTCTATTTTTCTTTTATCCATGTGCCTATCTAAGAGTCACTTAATGTCTCTAATGTAGAGCGCCTACTAAATATTTTCACCCCCTTGGAAGTTTTCAAGTTTTATAGTTTTACAGCATTGAATCACAGTGGATGTAGTTTGGCTTTTTTTTGACACTGATCAACAGAAAAAGACTCTTTCCTGTCAATGTGAAAACAGATCTCTACAAAGTGATCTAAATTACAAGTACAAAATAAGTGATTGCAATAGTATTCACCCCCTTTAATATGACACACCAAATCATCACTGGTGCAACCTATTGGTTTTAAAAGTCATATGATTAGTTAAATGAAGATCACTGTGTGCAGTCAAGGTGTTTCAAATGATTGTCATAAAAATACACCATATCTGGAAGGTTCAACCGATGGTGAGCCGGTATCCTGGCAAAAGCTACACCATGAAGACAAAAAACACTCCCAGCAACTCAGCATAAAGGTTATTGAAAAGCACAAGTTAGGAGATGGATACAAGAAAATTACAAAGTCACTGAACATTCCTTGGATTACAGTCATGTCAGTCATCAAGAAATGGAGGAATATGGCACAGCTGTAAATCTGCCTAGGGCAGCCTGTCCCAAAAAACTGAGTGACGATGCAAGAAGGAGACTAGTGAGGGAAAGAGCTGTTTACTCATGATCCCCATGCAATCTAACAGAGCTTGAGCAGTTTTGTAAAGAAGAATGGGGAACATTTGCAGTGTTCAGATGGGCAAAGCTGATAGAAACCTATCCATACAGACTCAAGTCTGTAATTGCTGCCAAAGGTGAATACTAATATAATCAACTATTTTGTGTTTATACTTGTAATTAATTTAGATGACTTTGTAGTAATTTGTTTTCACTTTGACACAAAACAATCTTTTTCTGTTGAGCAATGTAAAAAAAAAACCAAATAAAATCCACCATGATTCAATGTTGTAAAACACTAAAACATGAAATCTTCCAAGAGTTGTGAATGCTTTATATAGGCACTGTATATGACTGTACCACCAAATCTAGCAATGTTGTCCATACAGTTACTACATGTAAAAAACCTCCCTCTGACATCAACCTATATTCCTCCAAACATCTTAAAATTATGCCCCCTGGCATTAGCCATTTCCACCCTGGCTAACCACTCGATCTATGCCTTTGCTTCAGCTTGTGCACCACTATTGTTAGCTCTCATCCTCCTTCACTCCAAAGAGGGAAGCCCTAGCTTGCTCAGCCTTTCCACATAAGACATGCTCTCTAATCCAGGCACCATCCTGGTAAATCTCCTCTGCACCCTGTCTAAAGTTTCTGTATTATTCAGTAATGTAGTCACCAGAACTGAATACAATAGTATCTAGCAACCTTTGGATACTAGTGATGTTGGCCTGGATATTATTCCGAGTGAAACACCAACAGATTCAGTTCTCATCAGCAGTATAATAAATTTTCCGATGAACTAGGTAGTTTAAAGGGTGACAGTAAACCAGGGCTCAGTGAGTTTAAAGAATGGCAGGAAATAGGGATCCAGTGTATTGAAAGGGAATGCAGGAAATGAAACAAGTTGTCCTGGGTGTCAAATCATCTGGATATATGAAATATTGGATAACAGATTATCAGAGTTTCAGTGTATTTTAATATGTTATGACATCACAGTTGCAAATTGCATTTGAGACAGTCATCACACAATTTTAATCTTGCATTAGGGGGTCACATTTCAGTGAGAAGGCAGCTTCAATGGATTGTACGTTCCCAGTGGCAATACCTTTCAGGTGGAAAAACTAGAACTTCAAAAGTTTGTTTACCTGAGCCTCATTTGTTGAAAATAACTGAAATCATTTTAACATGCAGTTCTATTTATAAACAAAGAAGCCTTTCAGCTCCACAGCCAGGCTGAGAGTTGTCGTCTTTATGGCGAAGTATTCTTAAGTAGATTTTAACAACACAGTTCCTGACAATCAGCATTTTAAGAGGTTTTTAGTGTGGCACTTAGACAAAAAGAGCTTTTATTTAGGACTGAATTGAAAATATTATTGATTAGCGGGTAGTCAAAAACCACAGGGGTCTTGACTACAGGGTGAGATGAAAAGGCATGTTTAAAATTATCAAATATTGGAGCCCTCTTTCTCTAATTGTTAGAGTCCTAGGTTCTGAAATGACGTGCTGAGCTTCTAAACATTGGTCAGTTTCTGGATAAGTGGACGACAGACTGCCTCTCCAGTATAGTTGCCTGGCCTCATTATCTTCCTGAGACATGGTGGCACATCACAGAACAAAATGCAGCAGGAAGACAATCGAAGGCATTGTTTGGGAGGGTTTAGAAGAAAGAAAAATAGGCTGAAATTTAAAACATCAGGAGGCCAGAAAACACATTCTAGTGCACAGGAACCATGAATGAAGCTGATGAAGTAAGCTTTCCGTGATTTGTTTTGCCTTCTGGCGCATGCATTTATATTCTCTGCAACCTTTACTTCAATAATAATTTCCAGGTTTATTGCACTGAGAGCTTTTCATGTGGAACACCATGATTTTAGTGTACCTCAGCATTATTGCAGATAATCAGTTATAAAAATATAAATTGTCTGTAACATTGATTTAGTGATTCACTGATAAACATTCAGATCACATTTCTATGGTTGGTTGGTTTTTCCACAACGCTCACAAGTGCTCTTGGTTTTCTATCTTCGTCCGATCTCCAGTTATGCGCAATGAAGGCTGACAATTTCTGCGTTCATTTATATCTACAGCAGATAAAATCTGAAAATGTATTTTACTCATGAGTGCATATCTTGCGAATATCACAGTCCAGTAGTAAACCTCAGACTTGCCTCACTCCACCGAGACAAAGAAGCTAATTGATACTTGAAAACAATACACAAAGTGCATATATAACCCAAGAGAGAGGAAAGACCAGGTCTGGTCAATTATTTCTACCTCAGATTCTAACCTGCTTATTTTAAATGGGTTAACACTTGCAATACAAACAAAAGACAAAATAATATCATAAGGATTTTATTTATTTATTGAGGTACCAATTGGAACAGGACCTTCCGGAACCTCAAGCCGTGCTGCTGAGCTATCCCCCAATTTAATCCTCAGCTAAAAACAGGACAATTTACAATAACCAATTAGCCTACCAACCGGGTGTGTCTTTAGACTGTGAGAGGAAACCAGAGCACTCGGAGGAAATCCATGCAGTCATGGAGAGAACATGTCTACTCCTTGCAGGCAGAGGTGGGAATAGCACCAACTTACTGATACCTCAGTGAGTCAATAATCATGATTAGCAATGAGTGGGAGAGATTGTGATAGGAAAAGGTAAAAAGTCAGATTATCAGCGTAAAATAGGAAAATCTCTTTCAATGTCAGTATTGCACTTTGTCCAATATTCAATTCCTTGACCTCAAATTCATTTCATGGAAGAAAATAAGGTTCCATCTATTCTGAGTCCTCAACCAGATTCTATTTCAAGCACAGCAATCTGTATTTATACAACACTTTAAAGTGGTAAAGTGCCCTAATATGTTTCAGTCACAATACCTCTGTGGCCTTGTAGCGGGTAAGAATAGGAAATTATTTATTTTCACATTGTGTTTTGAGTTAATATCTTAATACAAGATAAATGACTCAAAATACATTGTGAAGCACAAAATTGCTATGATCCATCTTTATTACTTCCACTCAAAATGGGAAGTGGGTTTAATGAACTAAATTCCCCAGGGTATCTGAATTAACTGAGTGTTACAGTGAATTTACTGCTTTGACACTTTGGATTTAGATTCATTTATTTATCACATGTACATTGAAACATACAGTGAAATGTCTCATTAACAACCAACACAATCTAAGAATGTGCTGGGGGCGGCCTGCAACTGTTGCCACACATTCTGGCACTAATATAGCACGCCCGCAATGCTCAGCAGACTAACACAGAGCAGAGCGAAGCAGAACACAGCAAGCAACGAAATAAAAACAGCAAAAACAAACCCCATCCCTCCCTCCTACATTCAACCCCAGGGGGCAGGCCATCTGGGGCCTGACTCATGAATTCACAAACAGCGAGCTTTGACTTCCCCAGTAGACTCACAGACTCAGGTCTTGCCATGGGCTTTCACCTGCAAATTGAACATGAATACTGCGAAACCTATGGTTCTATTGGGCACATTTAAAACCGAAAAGAGTGTTAACTGTAGCTGATCAGGCAGAAACCATTGATGTAGATGTACCATTTTAAAAAATATATTGACTGTAGATACTTCATTCATAATAATTTACTGAGCTCAGGTTGGGGACTGCCAATTTAACTTTAGATTTAGAGAAATGAGATATTTCTGTTTATTCATTATTATTGAAGTTGCCCAATCCATACAGAATTCTAGACTAAATTATCTCTTATTCTGGGATCATTCAATTATATAATTTGCTGGTACATTTCAAGGGCAAAGTGGATGACGGACACATTTGTAGATTAAAATGATGTGGTGGTGGAAGTCTTAGAAACTCCTATATGGATGAGTTGGGCTTCAAAGACTTTTTGCTATAATTTGATGAGAGCAAGCTTGACATGAAGCTTAGGTATAGTAAGCAAGTGAAAATCAGCCAAAACAAGAATATGTCAGGGATTTGTCTTCAATTGACTCCAACCATCTGATTTCTAGCTCAAGTTTATTGCCATTCAACAGAACACAGATATTCTGCCAAGTGAGACGCCATTCCTCTGGACCAAGGTGCACAATTCAGTTCATATGACTCACCCACATAACACGTAAAGTAATATTACCATGAGTAAATTAACAAATAATAAAGTGCATTTGTTATACAAGTCGAAAGGTAAACAGTATAATGATACTGACAATCCATGTGTGTGTAGGCCTCCGTTAGTCTCGATAGACAATAGATTTGCACCTTAGAAAGTTTCCAAGTTGCAAGCCTGGGCAAGACTTCTTCTTATGGAAGACCAGCAGTTGCCCAAGCTGCAAGTCTCCCCTCTCCACGCCACCGATGTTGTCCAAGGGAAGGGCATTAGGACCCATACAGCTTGGCCCCAGTGTCGTCGCAGAGCAATGTGTGGTTAAGTGCCTTGCTCAAGGACACACACAGGCAGCCTCAGCCAAGGCTCGAACTAGCGACCTTCACATAACTAGACGAACGCCTTAACCACTTGGTCACGTGACAAAACACACCTGGGTGATGGCAGGGAGCTCAGTGGTCTTATGGACTGGGGGAAGAAGCTGCTTCCCACCCCAACAGTTCCTGTCCTAATGCTACTGTACCTCCTGCAAGGGTAGGGGTTCAAAGAGTTTGTTGGACAGATGGGAGGGATCATTTTCAATGGTAAGGACTCTGCTTATGCAGCTCCTGATAAATATCTCTGATGAATGTAATCATAGAAAGCTCAGTTACTTGGGTACAACCATTTGAGAGGGGTGTAAAATGAGGGTAGAAGCAAAAAGTAGTAAGGTGAAAAGTAAAAGTGACAGGCAGGCAAATCCAGGGCAAAAAGCAAAAAGAGCCACTTTTTAACATAATTGTATAAGGGCTAAGAGTGTTGTAAAAACAAGCCTGAAGGCTTTGTGTGTCAATGCGAGGAGCATTTGTAACAAGGTGAATGTATTGAATGTGCAGATAGTTATTAATGAATATGATATAGTTGGGATCACAGAGACATGGCTCCAGGGTGACCAAGGATGGGAGCTCAACATCCAGGGATATTCAATATTCAGGAGGGATAGACAGGAAAGAAAAGGAGGTGGGGTAGCATTGCTGGTTAGAGAGGAGATTAACGCAATAGAAAGGAAGGACATTAGCCTGGAGGATGTGGAATCAATATGGGTAGAGCTGCATAACACTAAGGGGCAGAAAATGCTGGTGGGAGTTGTGTACAGGCCACCTAACAGTAGTAGAGAGGTTGGGGATGGCATTAAACAGGAAATTAGAAATGCGTGCAATAAAGGAACAGTAGTTATAATGGGTGACTTCAATCTACATATAGATTGGGTGAACCAAATTGGTAAGGGTGCTGAGGAAGAGGATTTCTTGGAATGTATGCGGGATGGTTTTCTGAACCAACATGTCGAGGAACCAACTAGAGAGCAGGCCATTCTAGATTGGGTATTGAGCAATGAGGAAGGGTTAGTTAGCAATCTTGTTGTGTGAGGCCCCTTGGGTAAGAGTGATCATAATATGGTGGAATTCTACATTAAGATGGAGGGTGACATAGTTAATTCAGAAACAAAGGTTCTGAACTTAAAGAAGGGTAACTTTGAAGGTATGAGATGTGAATTAGCTAAGATAGACTGGCAAATGATACTTAAAGGGTTGACGGTGGATATGCAATGGCAAGCATTTAAAGATCGCATGGATGAACTACAACAATTGTTCATCCCAGTTTGGCAAAAGAATAAACCAGGGAAAGTAGTGCACCCATGGCTGACAAGGGGAATTAGGGATAGTATCAAGTCCAAAGAAGAAACATATAAATTAACCAAAAAAAGCGGCACACCTGAGGACTGGGAGAAATTCAGAGAGCAGCAGAGGAGGACAAAGGGCTTAATTAGGAAAGGGAAAAAAGATTATGAGAGAAAGCTGGCAGGGAACATAAAAACTGACTGTAAAAGCTTTTATAGGTACGTGAAAAGAAAAAGATTGGTCAAGACAAATGTAGGTCCTTTACAGTCAGAAACAGGTGAATTGATCATAGGGAACAAAGATATGGCAGACCAATTGAATAACTACTTTGGTTCTGTCTTCACTAAGGAGGACATAAATAATCTTCTGGAAATAGTAAGGGACCGAGGGTCTAGTGAGATGGAGGAACTGAGGGGAATACATGTTAGTAGGGAAGTGGTGTTAGGTAAATTGAAGGGATTAAAGGCAGATAAATCCCCAGGGCCAGATGGTCTGCATCCCAGAGTGCTTAAGGAAGTAGCCCAAGAAATACTGGATGCATTCGTGATAATTTTTCAAAACTCCTTAGATTCTGGATTAGTTCCTGAGGATTGGAGGGTGGCTAATGTAACCCCACTTTTTAAAAAAGGAGGGAGAGAGAAACCGGGGAATTATAGACCGGTTAGTCTGACATCAGTGGTGGGGAAAATGCTAGAGTCGGTTATCAAAGATGTGATAACAGCACATTTGGAAAGAGGTGAAATCATCGGACGAAGTCAGCATGGATTTGTGAAAGGAAAATCATGTCTGACGAATCTTATAGAATTTTTTGAAGATGTAACTAGTAGAGTGGATAGGGGAGAGCCAGTGGATGTGGTATATTTAGATTTTCAAAAGGCTTTTGACAAGGTCCCACACAAGAGATTAGCGTGCAAACTTAAAGCACACAGTATTGGGGGTATGGTATTGAGGTGGATAGAGAATTGGTTGGCAGACAGGAAGCAAAGAGTGGGAGTAAACGGGACCTTTTCAGAATGGCAGGCAGTGACTAGTGGGGTACTGCAAGGCTCAGTGCTGGGACCCCAGTTGTTTACAATATATATTAATGATTTAGACGAGGGAATTAAATGCAGCATCTCCAAGTTTGTGGATGACACGAAGCTGGGCAGCGGTGTTAGCTGTGAGGAGGATGCTAAAAGGATGCAGGGTGACTTGGATAGGTTAGGTGAGTGTGCAAATTCATGGCAGATGCAATTTAATGTGGATAAATGTGAGGTTATCCACTTTGGTTGCAAGAACAGGAAAACAGATTATTATCTGAATGGTGGCCGATTAGGAAAAGGGGAGATGCAACGAGACCTGGGTGTCATTGTACACCAGTCATTGAAGGTGGATATGCAGGTACAGCAGGCGGTGAAAAAGGCAAATGGTATGTTGGCATTCATAGCAAAAGGATTTGAGTACAGGAGCAGGGAGGTCCTACTGCAGTTGTACAAGGCCTTGGTGAGACCGCACCTAGAATATTGTGTGCAGTTCTGGTCCCCTAATCTGAGGAAAGACATTCTTGCCATAGAGGGAGTACAGAGAAGGTTCATCAGATTGATTCCTGGGATGGCAGGACTTTCATATCAAGAAAGACTGGATCGACTAGGCTTATACTCACTGGAATTTAGAAGATTGAGGGGGGATCTTATTGAAACGTATAAAATTCTAAAGGGATTGGACAGGCTAGATGCAGGAAGATTGTTTCCGATGTTGGGGAAGTCCAGAACGAGGGGTCACAGTTTAAGGATAATAGGGAAGCCTTTTAGGACCGAGATGAGGAAAAACTTCCTCACACAGAGAGTGGTGAATCTGTGGAATTCTCTGCCACAGGAAACAGTTGAGGCCAGTTCATTGGCTATATTTAAGAAGAAGTTAGATATGGCCCTTGTGGCTAAAGGGATCAGGGTATTGGAGAGAAAGCAGGTACAGGGTTCTGAGTTGGATGATCAGCCATGATCATACTGAACGGCGGTGCAGGCTCGAAGGGCTGAATGGCCTACTCCTGCACCTATTTTCTATGTTTCTATGTTTCTATTTCAGGAAGAGAAGGTTAATAAGTATGAGGGGTGATAGATACGCTCATGGCCTAAGGCAGAAGGAGTCAATTTTAGAAAACCTTATTTTTCTAAAGCTTTAGAAAAACGTATTTTTCAGCATTGTTCAGTCCTACACGTACACACTTAGTCCAGCAGTCTTGGAGCATACAGATCCCTTCTTTGTCGAAGTAGTCCACAGCAGGGTTGATGGATAAGTTCGTGGCCTAAGGTAGAAGATGAATTATACAGTTCTTGTTACATGTACGTGCAGTTCAACTCTTTGAGTGAGAATACAGAAAGTTTGAAGTTAATAACTCATCTCCTTCTACCTTAAGCCACAAACATATCAATCACCCCTGCTGTGGACCACTTCTGGAGGTCAAAGACACCGACTTCTACAAAGAAGGGATCTATATGCTCCACGACCGCTGGACTAAGAGTGTAAATATAGGAAAAATAAACGCTCTAGGTTTTCTAAAACTGACTCCTTCTACCTTAGGCCACAAACTTATCAATCACCCCTCGTAAATTCACAAATAAAGTATTTATAAGGTAGTAAACAGATTTTACAACTTAACATGTGGCTTACTAATCTTCTCAGCCACTTGATATGAGCTGATGAAATCAAGTTGACTACACATTGATGACAACTGCATCCTCACAAAGCCAACAACCTGATTTCTGTGAGGAGCTTATACACTGTCCCCGACACCACATGAGTTACCGCTGGGTGCTCTGGTTTCATCCCAAAAGTGTGTCAAATCTCCACTGTAAGGTGTCACTAGTGTGCAGATGAGTAGTAGAATCTGGACAGGAAGTTCATGGAAATATGAGAAGAATAACTTGGGATAGGGTTGGACTTGTGTAAGAATCCATGGGAGATTTACTTATTTATTTTATTGAATAGGCCCATCCAACCCTTTGAGCTGTGCTGTCTAGCAAACCCCGATTTAATTGTAGCCTATTAACAGGACAATATACAATGACAATTGACCTATCAACCTGTGTGCCTTTGGACTTTGGGAGGAACCTGGGGCAGCCGAAGGAAACACGTGCAGACTAGGGCAGAATGTGTAAACTCTTACAGGCAGCAGTAGGAATTGAATTCATGTCACCTGTACTATAAAGCATTGTTCTAACCACTATGCTACCATGCTGTCCAAACTCCCTGGGCTGAAGGGCCGACTTTCATATTGTATCTCTCCATGACTAAGTGACTCGCACATGCGACTGGTAGCCCGAAACAGTTAAATAGCTCGACTTTGCCGAGATTTGACTTACACTTTGAAAGCACCTATGGTTTGCTCTGTCAGATCACTCAACTTAATTTGCCTTAGATTAGAGCTCAGAAAGGGATAGAGTTGACCAGCAACCAAAGCTGCAGGAGCTCACTGGTGGCAGCTGCACAGGACAGAGGGGAACAGCAGGGAAGCACACTTGGCAGCTAACACCACAGGCCACACAAGGCTGACAGGCAGATGGTCATCTTCCTTGATGTGCCTGAACACCGGTGTCATGGGAACACTCAGACTGTCGCTTCAGAAGTTGCCAGGCATTTGCTGAAGCCTTGTTGCCAGCTGGACATTGAGACCATTGTCTACCATGGAGGCCAGCAATCAGCATTGTCCCCAAAGATGCCAGTCGAAGTAACTGGAGGCATGAGTTTCGTGTGCTGCTTCCCAGGGCTCAATCTGTCCTCAGTTCCATTCTTCTGGCATTTAGGGTCCCCACAGACCGGTGAGAGTCAGTTGTTATTTACCTTAATTTCAGTGGATGTAAAACAGGCAGTCGATTCACTGCTTTGACTGTTTAAAACTGTCTCACAGTCTATTTCTATCCCACTGTTGCTGGTGGGTCATCGGGGAAGCAGTCTGGTTTCCTAGCAGTTGTTGGTTAAAGGGAGGTCATTATTTAAGCAGACTGCGATCTGGTAACTGACTGTCAGCAGATGTCTGAGCCATTCCACTTGGGCCTCGTTTCCCAAGAAACTGATCTCGAGTCTGTGTTACTCACTGAACCACAAAGTCTCCACTGAAAATGCCAATGGAGAACTCAAAATATATTTGCTTACACATTCACGGTTAACGAGAGATCTTAACAATATGAGCTGAATTATGTTTGAGCATGGTCATGAAGGAGTCGTTACAGTCTTAAAGGGCAAATATCCTGGAAGAAATATTTATTTGAAAGGTTTGTGTTAGATTTAGACTACAGAGGACATTAATCACTCCTGTGTGCGCCTCCCCTGCTGGTTAAACCACAAACATAGCATTAGTGAGGCATTATTTCTTCACATTCCTTGCTTTCACCCCATGTGTCCTTATGGTAGTGTGCTACATGAATATCTTTAAATAGTTTTTTTATTATTAGTTATTTGAAAATAAACTAATAATAATAAACCTAGTTGAAGACCAGGTTCTTTAAAAAAGCTCCAAAGTAATGATGCTTCCAGACTTTTGCACAAGCCAGCCAAATCTGGCAGCATTATGAAAGATAATAATTTTTATTTACTTGCATTAATAACTATTAGTAATATATGTGTTGGTAATAAACTGCAATACTTCCATAATAAATGAGTAAGTGGACTTATTAGTAGAAAAACATTATTTTATGGACGTCGAGTTCTGGAACTTTGAGCTTCAGTATCATTGTAATCATAGGGTCGTACAGCACAGAAATGGTCCATTCAGCCCATTGGTCTATGCTAACCTATGCTAACATCTAAATTTGTTCTATTTGTCCCTGTTTGGTCCATATCCTATGAACATTTCTTGTCAATGTACTTGTGCAAGTGTCTTTTAACTGTTGTTAATGCACCTGCCTTAGGAGCAGAATTAGGCATTTGGTCCATTGAGTTTGCTCTGCCATTCCCACTTAACCACTTCCTCTGGATGATCATCCCATATACTGATCTTTCTTTGTTTGAAAAGATTGTCCTTAAGGTTTCTAGTGAATCTATCCCCTCTCACCTTAAACCTGTGCCCTTTAGTGTTTGATTCCCTAAGCCTTGGAAGCTTCTGATTACTCAAATGTTCAAAGACTTGACACATTTTTGGTGAGAACTGGATGATTTAATTAAATAACTTTTAATTTGGAAAATCTTCTTGAACCAATACCACTGTGGGAGTCTTCCAAATTCAGAAAGAAGATTTAGTCAGTTTTGTTGGTGGAACCCTAAAGGACCCTGAGCAGTTCCATAAAAATCATGGGAAGTATGGATGCGTGAAGTTTGAGTGCAAATGACCTGCTTTAATTTCCAGATTCAGTCATTTCCTCCTCAGTTACATTAGAAATTAATGAAAACTTAACTTATGTCACCAACTTTTCAGGAAATTATTTACCTGTATCATACTCACCTTTTCAGATTCTCTGTCAGGAGCAGCCAACTTCTCCCAATTGTTTGATTTGGTTTTGTTCCTGATATAATACAACCACAACAAAGCACAGGAAAATATAAACATGAGGAAATCTGCAGATGCTGGAAATTCAAGCATCACACACAAAATGCTGGTGGAACGCAGCAGCAGGGCAGGCAGTATCTACAGGGAGAAGCACTGTCGACGTTTCGGGCTGAGACGTCGACAGTGCTTCTCCCTATAGATGCTGCGTTCCACCAGCATTTTGTGTGTGTTATAGGAAAATGTAGATTGCTTTTCCTATTTCAGAAGCCATCTCTTGGAAAAAGCAACAAAGATGACAAGTCGCCATCACCTTCAATGTACAAGCATGGAATTTTACTATCTGGGGAAAGGGATGTTTAGACCTGTACCGGGATTTGAAGACTGTCCACGTGTGTGGGTGTTTCGGAGGGAGGGAAAAGCAACAGACAGAAAATGCAGGAGGAACTCAGCAGGCCAGGCAGAATCCATGGAAAAGAGTACAATCAATGTTTTGGGCTGAAACCTGAAACCTTTGGCAGGAGAGGAGAGAAAAAACTGAGAAGTAGATTTGAAAGGTGGCGGAAAGGGAGAAAGAAACATGGGTGATAGGTGAAATCTGAAGGGGGAGGGATGAAGTAAAGAGCTGGGAAGTTGATTGGTGAAAGAGATACAGGGCTGCAGAAGGGTGAGTCTGATAGAAGAGGACAGAAGGTCCTGGAGGAAAGGCAAAAGGGAAGGAGCACCAGAAGGAGATAATGAGCAGGCAAGGAGATAAGGTGAGTGAAGGAAAAGAGGATGAGGAATGGTGAAGAAGAGGAGAGGAGCATTACCGGAAATTCGAGATATCGATGTTCATGCCATCCGGTTAGAGGCTACCCAGGTGGAATACAAGGTGTTGTTTCTCCAACCTACATGTGGCCTCAGCAACTTAAGTGGAGGAGGCCATAGATGGATATATCGGAATGGGAATGGGAAGTGAAATTAAAATGGGTGATCTCCACTGGGAGATCCTGCTTTTTCTGGCAGATGGAGCATAGTTACTCAGCGAAGCAGTCACTCAACGTCGAGTCTCACTGATATACAGGAGGTCACACCGGGAGCACCGGACACAGTACGTGACGCCAACAGACTCACAGGTGAAGTGTCGCCTCACTTGGAAGGACTGTTCGGGGGACCTGAGTAGTAGTGAGGGAGGAGGTGTAGGGGCAGGTGTAGCACTTGTTCCACTTGCAAGGATAAATGCCAGGATGGAGATCAGTGGAGAGGAATGAATGGACAAGGGTGCTGTGTAGGGAGCGATCCCTGCGGAAAGCAGAAAGACAGGGGGGAGGGGAAGATATGCTTGGTGGTGGGATTTCGTTGGCGTTTGATCTGTTGTTGTTTTGTTGCTTGTTGCATTCTGTCGTTCTGCCAAGCATTGTGGGCATGTTGCATTGGCGCCGGCATGTGTGATGACACTCGCAGGCAGCCCCCAGCACCCCCTTAGGTTCTGTTGGCTGTTAACGTAAATAACACATTTCACACTGTGTTTCAATGTAATTGAATGAAGCTGAAACTCCAGATCTCAAATCTGTCACAAGACCCAGGGTCTAATGTGCACCAACGATCCCTGCCGCCTCATATACTTTGTAGATATGTATTACCTATAGCAGGCACTTCAGAACTCAGGAGAAGTGCCTCCAACACTATCACTGCAAAATCCACTAAATTCACTATCAGACTTAACTCCCCAGCCATCAAGGTCTAATTATATTCAATCCATTGTAAAGCTCAAATTAGCTTAGGATTTGCCAGTGAGTTTTAGTCACTGTGATGGTGTCAGAAGTGAACACTCCCGGACACTGAATGCTTCATCAGGCAAGTTCTGACGATCATTCGAATTTATCAGTAGCACTCTCTTTTTAAGTTGTGGAGGTGCTTGTGGGAATCCAACTGTTTTCCAGTCTGTATGAAGCAGGATATATGGAGGCAATCAGCTACACGATCACATGCATACTCCATCTCACTAATTGCCTGAGCTTTGCCATCTGGGTATAATTTCTTTAATTGCATCAGCAATATTTAGGGCGCATCTCTAAAATGCCGTATTCAACGTGCTGATAATAACTTTCTTCTGAGCAAATAAACAGCAGTAAATCATAAGAACGAAATAGTTCCCATCCAGTTTTTGCTTTATTTGTATCTATTTTTTATTGTCTTGTCACAGTTTATGTACTCATCTCTTCACACAGTATCTCTGAAAACTAATATTAATCAATATGCCTGTCTTCTATCCTTGTGCTTTCTGTGACATTCAAAATTGCAAACCACTTCCCAAGACTCGCTGACTGACAGCACTGTATTTTACAAGCAAAGCAATTTTGTTGCTGATAACATTGAAATATTTCCGAAAAATATGGGAGTGGACTTTCAGCTTGATGCCTGATGTAAAAGTAGAATCAATTGGGAATAAAAATCAGGTAGAATTTTTCACAGTTCCCTGGACTGAATGAGGGTAAGGGTGGCTTAATGATGTGATTGTTTAGGATCATTCATCTCTTTCAGCCTGTTTTGTCATTGTATTAGATCTCGTTGATATGTTTATTTCTGGCCTGGGTTATATTTTTCCAAATATCCTTCAGGCATGGAAGAAATGTACTTCAGACCATTGAGTCCATGCCAACTCACAGGGCAATTTCATTCCCCAACTAATTTCCCTATTCTCCACAAATTCCCATCTGCTCCCCCATACTCCACAGCTCACCGACACAGCAGGGGCAATTTGTCATGCTTACCATCCTGCACATATTTAGGATATGGGAGGAAACCACAGCACCCAGAGAAAGGTGAAACAGCTGGTTGTTGACTGAGGGAAATGAGGGAGAGGAGGCAGATAATGAACACAATGGAGACTGTGGACAGTTTTGATTTCCTAGGCATCATAGCTCTTTGCTCCTTCCAGATAATTTAAAAAAGTACATTAACATACATATATTTATAGGTTTCTGAGAAGATATGACTTTTCCACAAGAATTCTCTGAAGCTTCAACAGATGCACTATAAAAAGTAGCCTGACAGGTTACATTTCAGCTGCTCTGCTCTGGACCATCAGAAACTGCAGAGAGGAGTGTGCAGAGGCCAGTCCATCACAGACTCCCTTCCATCTAGTCAATCTGTGTGGTACGTTGCATCAGAAGGATGCATGTCACCCTTGCTGTTCCATTTTCTCTCTTCGGTCTTAAGGAGAAGGTATGGGAGTTTGAAAGCCCAATGACCAGACTCCAGTACAGCTCCTTCCCCACTGCTACCAGATTTCTGTACCAATCACCTCTTGCATTTCCACTTCCCAGTGGTGCTGCCACATTCTCAAAATCTTGATTCTACCTCTTCCATTATTGTCTCTGTAGGATTTTGCTTGGCGTTACTACACTTAGCACCATTCTGCTGTTCTGTATCCATAGCTATATTTATTGTTGAGTTTATTATTGCTATCTATCCTGCTTACCCTGCAAGCTTTGCATAAGCAAGGAGCTTCATCGTATCCTTGTGTATATGAAAGTGGATCTGAAATACATGCAGCCACAGGGTAAATGTGCAAATGGCACGCAGACAATACTGGGGATAACGATTTGATCTGAGTCACTGGAGTGGCTTTACCCGTTGTGCCACTGTGTCACTTACTTTCTTCCAAAAATCTATTGTGTTAGGTATAGAGGAGATGTCAGGGGTAACTTCTTTACGTTGAGAGCGGTGAGTGCGTGGAATGGGTTGCCAGCGACAGTGATGGAGGCAGATACGATATGGTCTTTTAAGAGTCTCCTGGACAGGTACATGGAGCTCAGAAAAATAGAGGGCTATGGATAACCCTAGGTAACTTCTAGGGTAACCACATGTTCAGCACAATTTTGTGGGCCAAAGGGCCTGTATTGTGCTGTAGGCTTTCTATATTTCTATGAAACATTCAGTAACCAAGAACTCTATAAAAATTTTGCCAGCTAATATTCATTTCTTCAGCATGTTATAAAAATGATTTGTAATGACACACAACAAAGAATCATAGAAGCTATTATGAGTAGGTAGCAATTCTGAAGCGGAAAATAAAGTTAGCATTTTAGCCTGATGATGTTGCAATGAGCAAACGAAACAAACCCAAGTTCAGGACACAGGCACAGAGATTGAGTTAGGATGCTTATGCGGATGTGAATGTTGAACAGCAAACAGGAGGGATCTTGACACGGAGCGTTGACACAGAGAGACGGAGTTTCATAGGCAAACCTTGAAACTGGAGCAAAACTTAGAACACATGGTCCTAAGTGGCCAGGAAATGTTAATTACCACACAGGCAAAAACAACGATCTGGCAACGAGTGGTTGTAACGCCGGGGTTCTTATGCTGCAGGTCTTGATGGAAACCAGGTGTGCCATCATCAAAGAGAGTTAGAAGCAAATGGGAAATTAGCGGTCAGAACCGTGGCACAATCAAAGAAAATTAGGAGAAAGGTAGGGAATTGACGATCGGGAACGTGACAGATGATCCTTCCTAGGAAAGATCACAGGTGAATTAGCTATATAAACCCAAGAGATTCTGTAGATGCTCAAAGTCCAGAGGACCACATGCAGAATTCTGGAGGAACTCAGCAGCTCAGGCAGCTGCTATGGAGGGGAACAAGCAGTCAATGTTTCAGGCTGAGTCCCTTCATCAGGACTGGAAAGGAAGGGGGAAGAAGGCTGAATAGTAAGGTGTGTAAGCTGGCAGATGGTAGGTGAAACCAGGTGATGAGGTAGGTGGGTGGCTGGGTAGGGAAGATGAAGTGAGAAGCTGGGGAGGGGGGTGGGGCTGATAAATAGAAGAAATAAAAGGCCAAAGAAGACGGGATCTCATAGGAACGGAGAATTGACCATGGAGAAAAGGAAGGAGGAGGGGCATCAGAGGGAGGTGATGGGTAAATCAGAAGAGAAGGGGTAAGACGGGAGCCAGAAAAGGTAGTGAAAAATAGATTTTAAATTATTACAGACACCAGAGTACTGGGTCAAGAAAGAAAGAGAAATAGAAAATATATGTGATAAATTGAAATGTATGATTGATTTATTAGATAGATTGATAGTTGATAGTCATCATTGACATGATGGATGGAAAGGCCTATTTCTGTACGGTATGATTCTATAATTCTGAATGACAAAAGAGATGACCATGAAATAAGTTACTGAAAGTAGAGGCAGGGGGCTGTAAATAAGAAACACTGAATCATTACCTGTGCCTGTAGTGGAAGAGAGCGAGAGCAATAAATGTGTTCTGAAATTGGTGTGGAATCCAGAAAATTGATAAACACCTAATCAGCAGATGTGATGGTTTTGCCTGTGATTGCTCCACGTTTCATTGGAGTTGCGCTGGAGACTGAGAGCAGCGAGGTCTAAGTGGAAATGAAGCGGAGAATTAGAATGACAAGTGACCAGAAGCTGAGGGTTATGCTTTCAGACTGAATGGAAGTGTTCAGCAGAGCAAATGCCTAATTCTTGTTTGGTCTCCCCTGTGTAAAGGGGGTGGCATCATGAATCATGAATAGAATACGCTGATTGAGAGAAGAGCAAGTTAATCTCTGTTTCAGCTAGAAAGAGCATGAGAAGTCCTAAACAATTGGAAGACTTTGACACAGGCTAATGCATCCATTCAACAGTTGCAAAGCATCATATTTTTTAAACTACAGGGTTCTTTCGAAAAAGGGATTATTCATGCTCTGCTTTGCATGTGTGGAATTAATTAAATTTGGTTTGGATTAACAAAATTGGTTCTAATTCTCTAAACAATATTATGCAGTGGGTAATTGAAAGTAGAAGGTGGCATTTTCAATATTGTTGACTAACTTAAGTATAATTGACAGAAAGATGCACTGTCCTTACCTGACAAGCAGCCATAAACTATGATGCAAGAGCAGGGGATCATTTGGAATTCAATGATGCTTCGAGTGTATCACAGCAATTTTTTTTATGCTGTCAGTAAATCATAAACGTAAGAGATTCTGCAGATGCTGGAAATCCAGAGCAATGTACACAACAACATTTCTCATAACCCATCCAGGTAAACATCAAATTGATGGTATGAAATTTGATTTCTCTAACCTCCAGTGATTTCTCCACCCATCCCACCTCTCTCTTTTTCCATTCCCTTTTCAAACTCCCTTCTTATCTTTTCGCTTCTCCTCATCTGCTCATCACCTCTCCCAAGTGCCCCTCCTCTTTCCTTTTCTTCCATAGCCAACTCTCTTCTCTTAGCAGATTCCTTCTTCTTCAGCCCTTTATCTGTTCCACCTTTAGCACCTTTACAACCTGCCAGCTTGTACCTATTCCCTTCCCAATTTCTTATTCTGGCTTCTTCTCCCTTCTATCCCAGTCCCACCATTTATTCCTCCCCATAGATGCTGCCTGACCTGTTGGTTTCCTCCAGAATGTGTATGGTTTTCTCAATGTCATTGTTCAGTACTCACGATTTCTGCCTTTCATATCAAGAGACAGGGTCTCCAGAAGCAAGGGTTGCTTGGGCCAATTTTCAGAAATTTCCATACTCTCCTTCTCTGGGGCTTTCACTAGCAAAACCACAGGCAACTGAGTAGCTCATTATTATAGAACAAGGGCAGCTAAAGGCACCTGGAATTCAGACAAAATGGGAAAACATGGACATAATTAAACAATATATCTAACTTTGTTTGATGACTGTATAAGAATGATCTTGATGGTAAGCAGTGTAGTGTGATTCTCTACTTTGCGCACTGATGTTTATAGTTATGGTTGATTGGAGACTATTGTGAATGTGGGGATTTCATGAGTAAGGTTTTTCGGAATTGTAGTTAAATTAAGTGGTTCCTGACTGTCCATTTAGAAGCAGAATGCTAATGAATTCCCATCCAGCTTGTCAACCACCATTACCCTTCACCTCTCCTCCTCTCTCACCCCCTCCTCTTCTCCTCCACTCCCCCTCCCCCTCACTTCCAGGAATAATTCCAGGAATGAAAGGGCTATCATACAAGGAACGTTTGATGGCTCTGGGACTGTACTCACTGGAATTTAGAAGGATGAGGGGAGAATCACATTGAAGCCTTCTGAATGTTGAAAGGTCAAGGCAGAGTAGATGTGGAAAAGATGTTTCCCATGGTGGGAGAGACTAGGACAAAAGAGCACAGCGTCAGCATAGAGGGGCGTCCATTCGAAACAGAGATGCGGAGAAATTTCTTTAGCCAGAAGGTGGTGAATTTGTGGAATTTGTTGCCAGGTGCAGCTGTGGAGGCCGGGTTGTTGGGTGTACTTAAAAGATCGAAAGGTTCTAGATTGGACATGGCATCAAGGGTTACAGCGAGAAGGCAGGGAAATGGGGTTGAGGAAGAGAAGAAAAATGATCAGCCATGATTGAATGGCGGAGCAGACTCCATGGGCCAGGTGGTCTAATTCTTCTCCTATGTCTCATGGTCTGAAGGACTTATCTCTTCTCTCACCCCATTCTTCTTCCCTCCTCCTTCTCTCTCTCGTCCTCCTTCTCTTCCTGTTCCCCTCTACGACTGATTTAACTCATTCTCCAGCAAGTGAATGATGACTACATTAAATCACCCTTATGGGATGGGACGTGATTGTCCTTCTAACATTTCAAGTTTCACATGCCTGCTTAACATTAGCCAAACCGATGAAAGCTAATTAGGTGGAGCTGAAGTCCACTCAAAGTGGCATAAAGAATAACAAATCTGTAAACTTCCAGCGTACAGCTGTGCCGATGGAGAAACATTGCAAAAGACTGCAGGAAAATGTATTTGTGATTCACACTACAATTCCAAAGTGGAATTTTAAGTAAAATGGTGCTAAGAAACCCAATTTCACAGTCAAGCTTTCTTCTATGTTCCTCTGCTTGTTACTGACAATGCAGAGAGAGCAATTCACTTCACGTAACTGATGAGGGTTATTCATTAATTCAGTGGTAATTGACAAAGCTCATTGCCTGCTTTTCAAGTCCTGTTAAATGATTTCAATTGACTGGAGTAACACACACAATATACTGGAGGAACTCAGCAGATCAGGCCGCATCTATGGAAAGGAATAAACAGTCGACGTTTCAGGCTGAGACCTTTCTGTTTGCTGTGGAATACTACTCCTTCTTCTCTTCCTTCCAAAAAGCTAATCTCTGTGTTCATGTAACTCAGACAGTCCCAGAACCTTAAACAACACAGACAAAATGCTGGAGGAACTCAGCAGGCTAGGCAGCATCTATGGAAAAGAGTACAGTTGATGTTTCGGGCCAAAACAATCAACAATACTCTTTTCCATAGATGCTGCCTGGCCTGCTGAGTTCCTCCAGCATTTTGTCTGTGTTGCTTGGATTTCTAGCATCTGCAGAATTTCTTTTGTTTGTGACCGGAAACTCAGAACTATTTTCTCCAAATGCAATGGGCAACTCTACATCAAACTGGGATACAAACCAATAGGTTGCAGCGAAAGATAATATGCTAATTACTTATCTCATTAGCAAAGCTGACTGTTGTAATGGAAAACTCCAATCATATGAATAATTTCTCACATGAACAAAGTTGTATTCAGTTTTTAGATTAAATATAAAAACTACATAGATAAACATTTCAACCTTGAAAACCCAGACTGATTTCCAATCTAACAAACAAAATGAAATATTAAGGAGGACATTATACTTCAATTATATTCAAGTGACAGGTAGAGCACGTAATTGACTTTGTATGATCTTTCTGGTTTAAGAACAACTCGAACTTTATTACTGAAGGTGTAATGCGACTGATATCAATGATGTTTGAGATAAAATTCTCCGCCCCTCCATCTACCAATGCCAGGCTTTGGGCATTACAATAGGCACATTCCTCATTTCAAAACAGAATTATAGAATCTCCTAGGTAAAAAAATACAATAAAACAAATATAAAGACACATCCATTGAAGGAAAAAAAGACCTGTTTTTTTTCTGCTCCCTCTTCATCCTGGTTTCTTAGATGATTAGAACAGGTCCAGCACATGTCATCTATTGTAACACCTTTTTTGCAAAATCAATATACTGAGTTTACTATCTCTTAGTACTCCTGCTTCTTATTAAAGGATCTCATTTCGGATCCTTTTAGTAGGCGGCCTTGAGTTAACCAGCCTCTGACTTAGATCTCATCTTCTGCACATCTATAGATATATCTCACCCTACTTCATTCACCCAAATGATCTTTCAGATGATTGTTTAATCTACCATGTTACCATTTATTTATTTATGTCAGCAACCTTGCCATTTCATTAGCGTTTGTCTGTTTTACGAGGCCGAGTTGCTAACTTGATACTCAAAGGATTCAAAAATGATTCAAAGGTTCAGTTATTATCAAAGTATACAATTCTGAAATTCTTCTCCGTATGGCCACGAAACCAAGAAAGGAAAGAAAGGTAGCGCGATCATCAAACCCCAAATCCCCCCTTGCAGCGCAAAAAAAAGAACAGAAACAGAACAGGCACGTCAACCCCTGACTCTCCCCTCCCCACACAAAAAAAGAACAAAAATGAAGTAGGCACATTAATCCTCAAAATCCCCCTTCCCACACAAAAATTAACAAAATGAAGCAGGTACATCGACCCCCAAATTTCCCTCTCCACACAAAAAAAAAACGAGAAAGAAATCAGGTGAGAAACAGAATATTAAAAAACTGCAAAACCGAAAAAAAAAGTTTATAGTCCAAGTCCATATTCAAAATGCAGAAAACCTGGCTAACGTTCTCTGGGCACAGTGGCAGGTTCTCCCCTCTCGGGTACAAAGCAATCAAAAGACAGGCAGCCGGAGCTCACCTTCCGCATTCTCCTCGTAGTTTCACTCTCCCTTGTCGCTTTAATCGGCGCACAATTGAAGCTGTAATCAGTGAAATGGAGGCAAACTTTCCTGCCACAAGGTTCGTGCGCTCTCCCTGTGTCTCCTAGAATTCTCTCGGAGTCTGCAGAGCAGTGAAGCACCCAAACAATTTCCAAACTTCTGCATTCACCTTGTTTCAATCTCTCTCGTCACTTGCATTGGCAAACAATGGAAGCTTTAATTAGTGAAATGGGGTTGCAACTTGCCCCACACACACCGCCTCTGCTTTCCGGAATCCTCTTGGAGACCACAGAGTGTTGGAACACCAAAATGATTTCCAAACAGCAAACCGCAGGCTCCAATAGTTCCAGAATCATATCCAAAACAAAAAAAAAACAGAAAAGACATAAAAGAAGTGAAATATATGGTTTCAAAGGTTAAAGGTTTCAAGGGTTTCAAAGGTACATTTAACATCAGAGAAATGTATACAATATACATCCTGAAATACTTTTTCTTCACAAACAACCACAAAAACAGAGGAGCGTCCCCAAAGAATAGATGACAGTTAAATGTTAGAACCCCAAACTCCCCCCTCCCCAGCTCCCCTCCCTCCTGGGCATAAATGGCAGCAAACAACAATCCCCTCTCTCCCCACTGGGAAAAAAAGGCATCAGCACCACCACTGAGCATTCAAACATGAGCAAGACAGCAGTAAAGACACAGACTTGCAGTAGAACCATAGATAATTACAGCACAGAAACAGGCCTTTTGGCCCTTCTTGGCTGTGCCGAACTATTTTTCTGCCTAGTCCCACTGACCTGCACCTGGGCCATATCCCTCCAAACACCTCTCATCCATATACCTGTCCAAGTTTTTCTTAAATGTTAAATGTAAGCCCACATTTACCACTTCATCTGGCAGCTCATTCCACACTCCCACCACTAACTCCAAAGACATCATTGTTCACCAGCATTCGACATACCACAGTCTCTCTCCACCCCCCCCCCTCTCTCTCTCTCTCTCTCTCTCTCTCTCTCTCTCTCTCTCTCTCCCTCCCTCCCTCATAAGGGAGAAAGAGATGTCTCCATTTCACAGCGAGAGTGGAGACATAACAGACAGCTTGCTGGCATATAATGTTAAAAGTCTGTTGCACCACTTTTTCTGAGCTCTGTGCACACAGCCAGAGATTTTATGTCTCCAACGACCAAACCGATCTCCTGCAGAGGCACCGACCTCCAATCCCCCCCGTCTCCAGAGCCACGAAAACTCGGACCTCCAAAGGCAAGCAGAGTTCTTAGGCCAAGCCCTTGGAGTGCCAAACAACGGCCAGTTGTGAAACTCCAAGGGCGGGTCCCATTCCCGCAAAGGACCGCAGTCAGCCTGTAACTCCAGGTCAGTGTTTTCAAAAGAACCTGAAAGGGAAAAGTAGACATATTACAGATCGAAATAGGACTGTTTCTGAAGGTGCAAGCAAAGGAGTCGCCGTTAGGCACAATCGTCTCCTAAGCTCCGACTTCATGATCTATCCAGAAGATGTTGCTCGAAGGAGCATAGTACACAGAGGCTATCTTGATCAGAAGTTGACGTTTGGTGTCGGAGACTCTTCATCAGGACTCGGGTAGAACTAGTGCAAGGAGCTGGCCATATTCAAACCTGACACCTCTTGTTCCGGTCTAGGTGCAGATGCCAGTACACCACTGGCACAGACACCACGTTGCACTGTTTGCAGTTTATTTGTCTACTTGAACTGCACTTTCTCTGTGACTCTAATACTATATACACTCTATTCTGCATTCCCCCCCACCCCCCACCCCTGTTTTGTGCTACCATGACCAACTTAAGTGTGGAATGAAATGTCTGGACAGCACACAAACAAAATCAGTGTATCAGAGGTCATCAGTTAAACCAGGAATCTGTTCAATTGGTCCATTGATCCTTTGTAAAGAATCAACAATTGAGACCTAACCATGTCTTTGCCTATATTCAAGATAGTATAATCCTAACCTTTTCCTTTAACTTGAGATTATGACCCCAATTACACAGTCTTACTTATTTTATTTACACATGCACAATCTGTTCCCTTCATCGTCTTTTTAAACCTCCTTCAAATCTTTCCGTAGGTGACACTGTAGAATGGAGTCACTGTATGATTGGAGGCTGTCTGGGAGTCTGAAAGTCCGGGGCTAAGGACCGGAGGCCTGGAGGCAGCCTCTCCTGGGCTGTGTGGGAGGTTGGGGAAGGGGCTTGTTCTGCAGTTGTTGTCTTGTTCTGTTGTTGGTGGCGATATTGCTGCAGATGTTGTCCTGCTGAACATTGTAGATATGCTACATTGGTGTCGGAATGTGTGGTGACCCTAGCAGACCCTTTGGCGTGCTGGGTGTTAATGCAAATGCTGCACTTCACGGTATGTTTTGACGTACATGTGATAAATAAATTTAAATCTGAATCTGTAGCACAACGATCAGCATTGCTGCCTCACAGATCCCATGACCTTGGGTGGACATCTTCTTCATGGTTAACTGGGCTTCTTCCAAATGTTTCACTTCCTTGCTTCATCCCAATGGCATGCATAATGACCCCCTCGTGTAGGTGGAGGGGAAAAAGAATCGAATGGGAATGTGTGGGAAAATAGGTGGAAGAGCTACAGGGAAATAAGGAAGGAAATATGACTGAGGGGATCGCTCTGCTGGAGCTGGTATGGATGTAATGGTTCCCCTATGTTGTTGTAAGCAATTAAGGGATTCTCATCTCTTTGAATCAATCTTTGGATGCCTGGTGCGACATTAGCCACCACTGGCAGTAACTGCAGGAGGAGCTGCTTCAGGAAAACAATATGCATCTTCAAAGATGCCCACTATCTGGGCCATGCCAGCGTCGCAAAGCTACCTTCAGAGAGGAGTTACAGAAAGCCAAAGTCACACACTACCTGGTTCAGGAACAGTTAGTTCCCTTCAACCACTTGTTCTTGAACTAATCAGCACTTGTTAAGCAAATCTATGACCACTTTGATTAATTTACACTAAAATGAAGTTTTTTTCACCCAAAACATAACTTCCTGGTGGCCAAACATATTAATTATGTTTCCTATACCCATTCCAACATGTCGCCCTCATGGAGGAGGAGCAACACCTTATATTCTGTGTAAGGAGACTTCAACCTAATGGCATGAATATTGATTTGTCCTTCCGGTAAAACAATCTTTCCCCCTCCCATCTTCTATTCCCCACTCTAGCCTCCTGCCTCCTGTTACCTGCCTATTACCTCCCCCTGGGTCCCCTCCTCCTTCCCTTTCACCTATCCAGTCAGATTACTTCCTCTCCAGCCGTTATCTTTCCCACCCACCTGGCTTCACCTATCAGCTTCTAGCTTTCCACCATCCCCTCCCCCCTACACTTTTTAAAATTCTGGCATCTTCCTCCTTCCTTCTTGTTTCCAGGAGAATGGTCTCAGCCTGAACCGTCAACTGTTGTTGTCAATTTCTCTTGTCACTACTGCTTATATGATGCTATGAGGCTGAGATGATGTTGCAATTATATATATATATATATATACACGTACACTTGTGCATATGGCAATATGCTTACTATCTGAATAACATAGATAATTTAAATTGCAAAAAAGAAATCCCTCAGACTTTGGTCATTTGTGGTTTCTTGCCTTCCTCTTGCTCTGTTTCAGCTTCCATAATCTAATCCTCTTTCTACTGGGTCACTAAATTTGTGTCACTTAATTTACGCAGGAGCAGTTGGAACCTCGGCACTGATCTCAGGAGCACTCCAATTCGGCATAAATTTGTGAACAGTCCGATTTGCCTTTTCTTAAATAATTTGTATTCAGGCTTTACCTGCAATATTCACAGTTTTCACAGGGATATTTATATACTGTAAAGTCTACAATGTCATATGGCATTGTTGGATTTCAATCTTTATTGAAGATTAAATGCATAACAGATGTGTGCTACTGTATTTACCCAAATCTATGTCTAGGAAAACCACAAACTGTTTTCCTGCCTTCCAGAAATTGTGATCTGGTTAATTTCCCTGTGACAAAGTCTTATGGAGGACATAAGGTTAAGTGAGTGGGGAAATGTACAAGTGCTGCATAAAATGAAAAATGTATGAAATTGTTCACTTTGGTAGCAAAAATAAAAGGCAGCATATTGTGTAAATGGTGAATGACTACAGAGATCAGGGACATAGGGAGATCTGAGAGTCAATGTACATAATTCAGAAAAGGCTAGTATGATCATTTATGTATTTATTGAGATACAGTGCAGAATACAGACGCAATATAAAGATTTTTACTCCCTTATAATGTGAGATGGATGTAAGAAATAAAAGTCTTGTTCTAATTCTAATAGATCCTTCCAGCCCTTCAAATCCCTCAAATTAATCTTAGCCTAATCATGGGACAATTTAAAATGACCATTTAACCTACTAACTGGTACATCTTTGGACTGTGGCAGGAAACCCATGGGGAGAACGTATGACCTCTTTACAGGCAAGTGTGTGAATTGAATCCAGGCCACCTGTACTTTAAAGTGTTGTGCTAACCGCTATGCTAATGTGCCATCCCTACCTGAAATAATCAGCAAAGCTAGTAAAATGATATCAGAGAAAATTCAACGCAAAACTGGGGATTTTATGTTTCAATTATATAGAGTACTAGCGAAGCCACATCTTGATTACATGTACAATGCTAGTTTATGAAGAAAGATGAGATAAACCAAGTGTCTTCTAGAGCCTGAAAGAGTGTGAGGTAGCTTAATTGAAATATATGAGCTCCAGAGGGGTTTGGACAGATTAGATATGGAGAGGCTGTTCACTCATGAGGAAGAAACCCGAAATGCAGGCTGGTGTTCAAAAATAAGGCATCACCTGTTTAAGGCAGAGATTTGTGTTCTCCCAGAAGTTCATGGATCTTTGAAACCCTCAAGTAGACAAGCAAAATCTCTAAACAGTTTTAAGGCAGAGGCAGGTAGGCAGAGATTTGACCAAAAAACGAGATGCAAGGGCTGTTGAGAATACAGAGTCGAGGTCACATTAGATCAGCCATCAGCTCATCATATGGTGGAGTAAAATTGAAAGTTCAAGTGGACAGTGAACTACTATACCCATTGCATATGTTAATACTGAATAGAATGTCTCTTTACCAGATGGATGCTGCTGAAAGCTGCTAATTAACATGACTGACTCTTACAGGTGTGTGCCCTGCTTGTATGGCAATTTGGTGGCATAGATCATAGATAAGGTTTAGCCTCAGTTCTACGGTGCTCATCACAGTGGTCAACAGAGTGTGGTCAGGTTCCTCAACACTTTGCTAAGATAGAGTTTAATGCTGAAAAGATTAGCCAAAGACAATGATGGGAATTATAAAATTAAGAACTTAAACAGGATGGGGGAAGGAGGAAATCAAAATGGTTCAAATTTTAACATCAGGGAATGTATACAGTACACAACCTGAAATTCCTACTTTTCACAGACATCCATGAAAACAGAAGAGAATCACAAAGAATGGACAACAGAAAAGTGTTAGAATCACCAAACCCCCTCCCGTCTCCTATGCACAAGCATCAGCCTCCCCTTCCCCTCCCACCAATTCAGCAGAAAGTGTCCACCCCCACTGCTCAACAACCAAGCAATAGCAAGGCCCCTAAAGAGAGACCATGATCTGCAATCAACTAAAGCTACTGTTTACCCGACAGTTTCCACGTGCCCGCAGGCTTTCTCTCTCACAAACAACGGACAGAGAGATGTCACCCAATAGCAATAGATCTTAAAGAGGTTGTGTGGCCAATGAGTATGGCTTGAATTACTGTATAACCTGGAGAACTTTGGGATTTGAAAGAGGCAACGTCTGATCAAGGTGAAGCAAGAGAAATAGCAGAAATGAAACGAATGACTGAGGCTCTCAACAATGTTGGAACAGACAAAGTCACAAAACAATGATCAATTTTTGTAGAGATTTTTAAATTAGATTGTGTTTTTATGTTTTCAAAACAATAAGAGTAAAATTTTGAGATTTGCTGAACTTGAAAAGACATATTAACAAATGCCGATCAGACTAAGCAATTAACGCTGAACATTGATCATCTTCATTGATTGTGAAATTTCTTATTAGGAGCTGGTAAAATTCACTGGTCCTGCATTAGAACATTGCACATTTCTCTAAGAGAGTGGTCACCTTGCCGCTGTCATTTGTGGGTCAGTAAACCTCTGTAGTGCCACACAGTGTTGATACGATGTCCAGACTTTAAATACAGGATGATTAGCAGATTAGACAAATTCAATAGTGCACTCTGTCTTTTGACTCCCTCTGTCAATAGAATCAGTTTATTAAAGCCAGAGGTAATCAATGAGTGGATGATATTTGATAGATGGTCTGAAAACACCGCTTGCCAAGTCACTGACTGATTAAGGATTGTTTAATCAAATTTAGATTCTGTCTGAATAATAAGCTGTTTAGTTGCCTAGTGGTTGGTTTGGATTTAAACAGATCAGGTCTAATAGTCTGTCTATGTGCATTATGTTGAGTATATTTTTAAATTTACGTTGCAGCACTGTGAGTACAGTAACTAAATAAAAACATACTACAGTACTTGCAACCTACAACATCTCATCACATTGAATGCTTTCAAGTGCTCACACAATGATTTGTTTTTGGAATGCACTGATTTAAACGATGCCGTTATACACCAGCAGCTGTGAAAAATTCTATCAGGGCTTTTCAGCAACACTTTCTGCTTTTAGAATAGTGTGGGGCTGCATGAAGGAGTTTGCTGTCACTTATTATTAAAATGTACTGTTGAATATTGCAATCATTTTAGAACCTTATTAAGTAGCATTATTGAGATACGCAAGTAACGTTTTGACACCAGAGCCAACGGTGCTACAAATTCTTGGCCTGTGAGTTGATTTGTGTTTAGTTTTTGGATACAGAGAAGTGCGATCCTTCATTTAATATACAACACAGGAATGACAGACTGAACAATTTATGATATATTGTCATTTAAAAAAAAAATTAATGACTGTTGCCTTTGAGAAAAGGTGAGCCGATGTTTTGCAGTTGTTGTGAAGGGAAAAACAATGTGAAATTGACTGCAATTTCCTGAACACTCACATGCACAGTGGAACAAGAAGGATCCTCAGTGACTGGTTTGAAGCTTTCTCCGGCACAGCTTCTAGGAATATGTAAATACTGCTGCTGCCCAGGTTGGGACCTGGCTGGGTTTGAACTCAGGACCATCTACCTTAAAGTCCAGTGTTGATGCCACTACACCACCAGCCTTACCTGTAGATCTTGTATAAATTGAACCCTTTATTCCATTTTAATTATTTTAGTTAAAATGATACTCTTAATAACCTTGACTTATTTTACTGCTGACTGATGTTCCTCTTGATGGTTACTGTAGATTCCCTTTGCACTGATGGCTGGACTGCATAAAAGTGAAAGTTCCACATGTGGAGATTGCTCAATCTTTGTTTGCATAGTTCTTTGAGATCAGTGTCTTAGTAATAGCTACTAATGCTTGATCAGTAGTTTTAATCTCTTGATTTAAATTCCAAATGGTTGATGGCCAGGGATGAAGGGACACAGGGAGAAGGCAGGAGACTGGGGCTGAGAGGAAAATTGGATCAGTCATGATAAAATGGAGGAACAGACTCAATGGGCCAAAAGGCCTAATTCTGCTCCTATATCTTATGGTCTTGTGGCCTTTCTCCCCCAAGGAACAGTATTGGAAGCAAGCACTTAGACGTCGCTGCCATGTTGGTATATGTGAAAAGGAAGGCAAAGCTTTCAGGAGCTTGTAAGCAGAGCAACAGGAGGTGGAACAACATTAAAGGTCTGGGATACTTAAATGTGGTATTTTCTGTGTATTGAGTAATAATGGCAAAACACTCAGGTTCTGTTGGCTGCATAAGTCTAGGGAATACAATCTCTGGCCCTGCCAAACGTGTGAGATTGAGGTGTAAGCTCTCCTGAAACTCCCTGTTCGGGTGGATGCTGCATGACCTGTTACCCTGTTACAAATCAGTACCACGAAATAACACCATACATAATTAAACAATTTAGCTTTATAATTCTTAATTTGACTCAAATTAGTAAAGAAAAAGCAAAAAAAAAAAGAAAAGAGGCCATTTTAATTAAACAGTCTAATCTGCACAAGTTGAAGCTCATGGTTTCCCCTTCGCCGATGCTCCTTCGAACTCCCTCGGCCTACGTTGGATCATGGTACCCCTTCTGGTCGAGTAGAGTTCATAGTAGAGTTCTGTGACCTCTCTACTCCAGTGTCTTCTCCTTCCTTCTCCCACTGAACAAAGACCCAGATCACCTCGGTGTCAGGCACACAATATGAACCATACTCCCGTCATTGGACTGCTCACATTCCAAAGCACCCATTATCTCTAACCATAACTCAAGCACTGCTTCTACAGAAAGACCATTACATGAGCAGTGAAACCTTTCCCAGGGCGTTACACTGGATAAAACCTCCTCCACCTACCACTCATGTCTATTCATTTTCAATAAACCATTTATACCTGTCTCTTTGAAAAGATACTATTGAAGTGCATATATGTCATTGTGTACTACTCTGAGATATATTTTCTTGCAGACATTCACAGTAGAACAAAGAAATGCTGAAGAATCAATGAAAAACTACACACAAAAGACCGACAATCAAAGTGCAAAAGAAGACTAACTGTGCAAATACAAAATAATAAATAAAGAAAGAAAGAGACAAACAAACATGAGTTGTAAAGTCCTTGAATGTGAGTTCATAGGTTGTTAAATCAGTTCAGTATTGAGGTACGTGAAGTTATGCTGGCTAGTTCTGATTGTTGAAGGGTAACAACTGTTCAAGAGCTACTGGTGTGAGATGTAAAGCTCCTGTACCTCCTTACCAATGGCAGCATGCAAAGAGAGCATGTTCTCAGGATTACAAGATCACAAGACAAAGGAGCAGAAGTAGGCCATTTGGCCCATCGAGTCTGCTCCGCCACTCCACCATGAGCTAAACTATTCTCCCATCTATTTCCAATTTCCAGTTGTTTCCCCATATCCCTTGATACCCTGACTAATTAGATACCTATCAATCTCCTCCTTAAACACCCTCAATGATCGAGCTTCCACAGCTGTATGTGACAACGAATTCCATAAATCCACGAACCTCTGGCTAAAAAAAATTCTCCTCATCTCTGTTTTAAATGGGTACCTAATTCTAAGACTGTGGCCTCTTGTCCTGGACTCACCCACCAAGGGAAACAGCCTTTCCATATCTACTCTGTCCAACCCTTTAATTTGAGATGTTTCTATGAGATCCCCTCTCATTCTTCTATACGCTAATGAATACAGTCCAAGAGCCGACAAACACTCCTCATATGGTAGCCCCTGCATTCTAGGAGTCATCCTCTTAAATCTTCTCTGAACTCTCTCCAACATCAGTACATCCCCTCTGAGATAGGGGGCCCAAACTGCACACAGTATTCCAAATGGGGTCTCACCAGTGCCCCATAGAGCCTCATCAACATCTCCTTACTCTGATACATTATTCCTCTTGAATGAATGCCAACATAGCATTCACTTTCCTTACTGCTGATCCAACCTGGTGGTTAACCTTTAGGGTATCCTGCACTAGGACCCCCAAGTCCCTCTGTACTTCCGAGTTTTGAATGTTCTGGATAGTGGGTTCCTTGATGATGGATGTTCCTTGTAGATGCGCTCAGTGGTGGGCAGGGCATTTCCCATGATGGACTTGGTGGCATCAAACACTTTTTTGTATACTCTTCCATTCTTGGGCATTAGTATTTCAGATTCAGAATTAGAATCAGGTTTAATATCACTGGCATATGTCATGAAATTTGTTGCTTTGCAATAGTAGTATTATGTTGCAATATATGGTAATAAAACTGTATATTAAAGTTATTAAAGTTAAATTAAATAAGTGGTGCAATAATAGCCGGGTAGTGTTCATGGGATCAATATCCATTCAGAAATCTAATGACAGAGGGAAAGAAGCTATTCCTGAATCCCTGATTGTGTGCTTTCAGACTCCTATACCTCCCTGCTGATTATAGCAATGAGTAGAGGGCATGTGCTGGGTGATGAACATCTTTAATGATGGATGTCATTTTTTTGAGGCATCACTCTTTGAAGATCTCATGGATGCTGGGGAGGCTAGTGCCCATGTGGAGCTGACTGAGTTCACAACTTTCTGCAACATATTTTGATCCTGTGCAGTGCCCCACCCCCATACCAGATGGTGATGCAGCCAGCTAGAATGCTCTCCATGATACATCTGTGAGTGTTTATGGTGATATATCAAATCCCCTCAAACTCTGAATGAAGTATAGCCGCTGTCATGCCTTCTTTGTATCTGCATCAATACATTGGGCCTGGGATAGATCCTCAAAAAAATATTGACAATCAAGAACTTGAAATTGATCATTTTTTCCACTTCTGATCCCTCGATGATGAGTGGTGTGTGTACCCTTGTCTTACCTTTTCTGAATTCCACAATCACTTCTTTGGTCTTTCTGACGTTGAATGTAAGGTTGTTGTTGTGACAACGCTCAACCTCTTGATCTATTTCACTCTTATATGCCTTCTTGTCAACAGCTGAAATTCTGCCAACAATAGTTGTGTCATCAGCAAATTTATAGATGGCATTTGAGCTGTGTCTAGCCATACAGTTATGGGTGTAGAAGGAGTAGAGCAGTGGGCTAAGTACATATCCTTGAACTGTGCCGATGCTGATTATCAGCGAGGTGGAGATGTTATTTCCAATCTTCAGAGACTGTGATCTTCCGGTGTGGACGTCAAGGATCCAGTTGCAGAAGCCAATGTGTTGCAGCTTTTTGATCAGAACTGTAGGAATGATTGTATTAAACGCTGAGCTGTTGTCAATAAACAGGAGCCTGACCTAAATATTAGTACTGACCAGGTGATCCAAGGCCACATGAAGATCCAATGAGATCCCATCCACAGTAGACCTACCATACCAAACTGTGATGCAGCCACTCAGGATGCTCTCCATTGAGTATCTATAGAAGTATTTTAAATGCTTTTGATGATAATAGATAATGTGAGAGGTTGTTGTTTTGGCACCATCCAACTAGATTTTCAATTTTCTATATGCCGATTTGTCACCACCTTTGATTTCGCCAACAACTGTGAGCAAACTTAAATATAGAATTGGAGCTGTAGTTAGCCTTACAGTCATAAACGTAAAGTGAATAGAGCAGGGGACGATTGTGCTGATTGTGGAGGAGATGAAGTTGCCAATCCATATTGACTGGGGTCTGCAAGTGAGGAAATCGAGAATCCAGTAGCATAAGGAGGTATTGGAGCTCATTCATTTGTTTTGAGGGGATGATGGTGTTGAATACTGTAGTCATTGATAACTAACAACTGCACCTTCACTGCCAAGATGTTCCAGAGCTGAAAGAAGAGCTAATGAAATGACATCTGCTAAAGACCATTTATTTATCCAAATCCAATGTTTATTCATTTTCATAGATGTTGCCTGACCCTCTAAGTTCCTGCAGCATTTTTTGTGTGTTCTGGATTTCCAGCATCTGCAGAATCTCTTCTGTTAATGATCTGCTGTTGACCTGTTGTGATGGTAGGCAAAATGGAACCATTGCAAGTCCAGAGCTGATATGCTTCATGACCAACCTCTCAACGGACTTCATCACAGTGGATGTAAGTGCTACTGAGACAGACTGCATGCGAAATTCCAACTGTGCTAACCGACTTGTTTCTTCCAAAAGGATCTCATCCCAGGTGGTCAGCCTTAACCAGCCAATGACTTTCATCTCATCTTTCAATGCAGTAGTGAAAATCTATAGGTTTATCTCACCACTTACTCAGATGATCGCTTAATCTACTGCATTACAGCACTTGCATTTTATCTGCACCTCACTTTCTCTGTAACTGTAATACTACCCCAACCCTTTGTATTTATGCGTGTAAGTACTTAAGTTCCCTGATGTACTTATGTATGGAATAATCCGTATGGATGGCATACAAACAAAAACTTTTTTCTGTACACTCAGTGGCCATTTTATTGGAGCTGTCATAAGGTGCCTCTTAGTGTATGTTCACAGTCTTTTTCTGCTGTAACCCGTCCATTTCAGTACACAATGTGTTGTGCATTCAAAGAAGGTATTCTACACACAACTGTTGTAACACATGTAACACACACAAAATGCTGGAGGAATTCAGCAGGTCTGGCAGCAACTATGGAAAAAATTACAGTCTGGCCAGCTGAGTTCATCCAGCATTTCGTGTGTTTTGCTTGGATTTCCAGCATCTGCAGATTTTCTCTTGTCTGTCTATTGTAACACTTGGTTAATTGAGATTTTGTTGTGCTCCTGTCAACTTAAACTCGTCCGGCCATTCTTCTCCGACCTCTCTCACTGACAAGGCATTTTTGTCCACAGTACTGCTGCCCACTGGATGTTTTTTTTTTAAATTTTTCACAACATTCACAACATTCGCTGTAAATTCCAGAGAACGTTGTGCATGAAAAATTCCAGGAGATCAACAGTTTCTGAGGAGCTCTAATCACCCAAATGGCATCAACAATCAGTCCACTGTCAAAGTCACTTAGATCACATTCTTCTCCAATCTATTTTGGGCTAAATGACAACTGAACCTCAAGACCATGTCTATATGTTTTTATTGCTGATCTGCACCTCACTTTCTCTGTAACTGTAATACTACCCCACACCCTTTGTACTTATGCATGTAAGTACTTAAGTTCCCTGATATACTTATGTATGGAATAATCTATCTGAATGGTATACAAACAAAAATTTCTTGCTGTATGCTGAATGCTAATCAACATCTGAACCTCTAGACCATGTCTGTGTGCTTTTATGTGTTGAGTTGCTGCCACATGATTGGCTGATTAGCCATTTGCACTAATAAGCAGGGGAACCTAATAAAGTAACCTCCGAGTGTATATCAGCACATGTGACTATGATAAACCAACTACCACTCAGCTGAAATATTTTATAGAACATTTTCCAATATGCATTCTGTTCAACGTTTCCGGAAAGTTTTTGATCATCTGTAATCATCCACAATTACGGCCACATTAAATATCCATCTTTTATATAAATGATATCATTGATATTATTTTATATCATTCCACTACTTTTAAGAACTAGTTGAAAATGTTTCTATCGTAGGGCCAATGGTCCTCCATTTTGCTTTCCATTTTACACTGTCTTTTTTATTTGTGAGGTACTTCCCACAGATAACAAAAAGCACACTTGCCACTAAGCTCCTATGGAATCAAATATATCTTTATCAGATTACGGTATTGCTTTGCACTGTTGAAACTATGTGTTATAATTATGTGGTCTTTGTCAGTTAGTCTTTTATCAATTATGGTATTGTCTGCACTGCTGAAACTATATGTTAACTATATCTATATGTAACTATGTAGTTTTGTGTAGGTCTTGTAGCTTTAGGTTTGTCTGATGGGTTTGTAGTTCCTTTCCAGGGAACGTGCTAAGACAGTAGCGCGATATCGATACGCAGCAGCCTCTCCGGACTCTGGATTGGGGATTATCAAACGTTATGTGGTTTCTCTTGTGTGGTCTGTTTTGTGCTTTTTCATGATATCATTCCGGAGAACGTTGTCTCATTTTTTAACAGCATTGTATTTGTGGTTTATATTTGACAATAATCTGAATCTGAATCTGATCTTAGATATCCTATTCTAATAGAACTAAATCCACTAATAAACATTATAATGCTTAGATGTCTTCAAGAAAAGTGATATTAATTAACAAGCTAGTTTCATTATAAACACTGATCGGTTTTGAATTCACAAGGCACATACCGTGAAGTGCTCACCAGTCAAGCAGTTCACTGCAGGCAGCAAACTGACACAGATGTCTTGGAAGTTCATTGTTGCTCTTAAATAAACAGGAGCTTGTTCCTCAATGTGTGCAGTTACATGGATATATTAGTGAGAAAAAAAACATAATGAGATGGGACCTTGGACTGACTTCTTGAGTATGCAGAGCTGTGCATAGCAAATCAGTGGATAACAAGAAATAAGTACAAAAGATTTAAACTTAAGCACAAGGAATTTCACATTTGCTGAAAACGTGAGATTAAACAAAGGATAATTAAAGGACTTCACATTGGTAGAACAGACAGGTAGTGACAGATCCAGCTAAAAGCACAGTGTGGTACAAAAGGCCAAGTGAGAGTATATAAGGAAAGTTATGGACAAATAATAAGATCTAAGGATGCAAATACATGAAACAGATGAATCTAAAGAGGTGAGGATTTAACAATAGCAAGCAGTAGTTTAGGGTTTTCTTGTGGAAGAAAGGATACTGAGGGCTAATAATGAGTGAACAGGGATTTGGATTATGCTAACGAGATAACACGGAATTGCAGGAAAATACGTGGACATAGAATGCACCAGCGTCTAATTGGGAGGCAGTACACCGCAGACCTCTCTGACAGGTAGATGGGAAATGTAGCAGAAAAACAATCTGCAGAGGGTTTGGCCAGAATCAACCACAGCCAACTACCCAGAAGGTACAAAGTGTGGTACTATCAGTTCACAATGTACCAAAGTGTGTAGCGGCCCCTGAAAGTATGTAAAATTCCCTCATCAACAGCCAGTAGGATGGATGGGATAGCCTACTCATACATTGGGAAATGGCTGGGGCTGCCTCACTGTTTCTCGGACACTGGCCTCTTCGGGAAACACATGTTGCAGCTGCCACTGAGATCCGTCAGCCTGGGCTACGAGCAGAAGAAAGCCTGACTGGTCATTGAGTCCAGTGCCCGCTGCTGAGGAGTTCCAGTAACCCAATCCATAAATGGAGAGCTCAAGCTGTGGTAGACCAGGTTATCAGCAGACTGCAATACCAAGAGGTTGTCAACATAGTCCAGGCTGGACATGCAGGAGTTGGCTAGGGGGAGGGCAGCATGTCTCTGGTCCAAGGTATTGAACAAAGAGAGGAAAGCCATAGTAATAGAGGGGGCAATGAGGGCAGAGCAGGAGAGCAATATGGTGAAGGCAGAGACACAGGGCCTCCAGGGAAGCTGGACAACATGGGAAGGCACCTTCCACAGGTCACTCAGCTGGTATGAACTGTGGAAGGTCCCACAAGCCAGACTTGGCTTCCTCAGCAGGGCAACCTATGACACATTGCCCTGCCCCCGAAATCCTCGCCAGTGGCTCGGCGGTGAGGATAGCCGCCCTTATGCGATACCACCAATGCCGAGCTCCAACACATCCTGGCAGGGTGCAAGACCGCACTGCCCCAAGGGCGCTATGGATGTCAGCACGAACAGGTCCTGAAGAAAGTGGCGGGGATCCTAGAGACCTGCAGGCGCAATGCGAGAAGGAGCCTTTCCCCAGCAGGATAACAACTCATCCCCTTTGTTAAGACTGGTAAGAGTGCTGAATGCACGCGCACAAGAGCTCCTTCAGGATTTCTCTCATTTGGTAAGGAGAGGAGTCCCGACGGACAGATCTCAGCAGACATCTATAGTTCCCCATGAGATCACCTCCGCAACTCTCCGGCCAGATATAGGTCTGATGTCCACAATCCTAATCATTGAGTAAACCATCCCACGGGAGGAAGGAGTGGAGGCTGCCCATGAGCAGAAAGTCTGAAGTACTCAGACCTGACAGCTGAGTGTAAGGAAGCTGGTTGGAGGACCATCATCTACCCTGAGGAGGTAGTGACCCTGATGATGACATGGTTACTCCGTGACATGGCAGTGACTGGAACGAGGCTCAGGAGGGCCGCCAGGGAGCTGGCTGAAGTGGCAGAAAAAGGCAGCTTTTAGCTGTGGCTGAGGAGGAAGGACAGAAAATGGGGGACTGAATAATCCTATTAGAAGCTGCAGGGGGTGGCAAGGAGAATTCCTTACCACTGCTCTGCCACCAGCGCTCAGGGAGAAAAGTATCAGTGAGGGGTGGTCCTTGGCTGAAGACCCTTCAGCTGTCCAAAGGGCACCATTGGAGGTACGGCAAGCAGGAAACAACACCATCTCGTAAATTGCATAGAGTGTGCACCCATTGTTGTAACAGAAAATAGTATTCCCTGTTAGACCTATTGATAATAATTTTACTCTGGAATCAGGACCTTGTTGGCTACTTAATGAAGTCTTCCTGTAGCCACCATCAGTTATCAAAATGTCATTTTACTAGTGATCTTGTCAACTGGGAATGTAAACATTGTACCAAATTCACGCGCAGGTCTGACTCGTCTCCTGGCTCGCACCAGTTTTTAATAAACCACCCATTCTTTAGAACGCCAACTCCGCATGCAATGATCTCAGTGAACCAAGTAAGGGGCAGTATGCCATAACTAGATTAGGATGTCCCATTGTAGAAACCATACCTTCTAACTAGAACTAAATTATACTCCCAATGTGAACCAATATTTAGAGTCTCCTTCATGATTTCTATGAGAATAGAGAAGAGTTTTAAAGAATGTTTAAAATTAAGGTGTACTTAAAGGATTCAAAGATGCAAAATACATTTGTTATCAAAGTATACAACCTTGAGATTTGTCGACCCACAGACAGCCAGATAACAAAGAAAATCATGGAACCTGTTCAAAGAAAAACATCAAACCCCCAACGGTAAAAAAAAAAGAACAAATCTTGCAAACGGCAAAAAAAGAGTGGAAAAACACAGAATACAAAACAACAAATCACAAAGTCATCAGAAGAGTCCAAGTCTAATCAGTTCAGCTGAGTTTAGTTCAATCCAGCGTCGCGTCACTCGGTATCTGCAGGCTGCAACACCAGTCCACCCCGATGAAAATCGCACAGAACAACACCAAAAAAGGAGTGACCAGAAACACATAAAACACTATTACTTATTTTCATATTACAGTATTTTTGAAGAGGTGACAGTAGTGTCATCAAATTATTTCTTTTCCCCGAAGTATTCAGTTCATCTGCTTCCAACTGTGCAGAGGAATGACCATCCTTATTTTCAACATAAATTCCTATTACTGTAGTGCTTAAACTAAAGATTTGTCACAGAGGTTGGGGCACCAGCAGAATTCTTTGTTGTGGCTGCATCATTGAATATAGTCAAGGCTGATACAGGCAGATATTTTGTTTATTGGCAGAATCAAGGTTTACGGGCAGCAAGTAGCAACAGAATTCAGATCAATTCTAATTTTATTGAATGGTAAACCAACCTTGAGGTGTATTGTGGCCGACAAATACCCCTACTTCAGTCTGCCCCATCTCCACCAGCTATGCTTGTTTGATTGTGATATGTAAGTCACCAAAGTGTGATGTGCCAGATTGAGGTGTGATCTTCATAGAGTCATGAAGATCATGTGACAGACTAACAACCGAGACCGAGAATTAACAAGGTTACAATTATACACATAAGTAACATCCAGTCACTGTTCATTATATCAAGATGGACACCTTTTTGGGTTTAATGTGACAGGATGACATAGAATCTTGACATCAGCATCTGTGAGGTCCTTATCTTCCATTTCTGTTTATCTTGTAAGCATGAAGTCGTTAAATCACACTCCAGTCTTTTTGTCAGTGCTATATATTTTATGAATTCCTTCTACTATCACACTCCAGAATTCATCAAGTGTCACAACTCTATCAGTGTTCGTTTTTAATAACGGGGAAAAATTAAATCAGCACCTTTTCATCAAGCGTCCATGGTCCAATTATTTGGAAAATCTGGAAGTAACATTTTAAATATCCGGTAAATTTCAAGAATGCTGTCTTGCAAAAATCTTCAGATCACAATGTTGTCATCCATAGAACAAGCAGCATAAACCAGAACAACACAGGAACAAACCCTTCAGCCCATTGTGTTATGCTAAACTACTTAAACTAATGCTGCCTAATTGAGAAAATCCCTTCTGTTTACAGAATGTTTGTATTCCTTCATTCTCTGCATATCATGTGCCTTTTTAACAGCCTCTTAAATGCTTCTGTTGCATTTACCTCCACCATCACCCCAGCAGTGCTTTCCAGTCATCCCCTCTCTGTATAAAAAATCTTAGCCTGCACACAACGCTGGAAGCACTCAGCAGGTCAGGCAACGTCCGTGAGAAAAGAGTAGCCAACGTTTCGGGCCAAGACCCTCGAAGGGTCTCGGCCCGAAACGTTGGCTACTCTTTTCTCATGGATGCTGCCTGACCTGCTGAGTTCTTCCAGCATTGTGTACGTATTCTTTGATCCACAGCATCTGCAGTTGTATTTTTGTGTTTAGCCTGCACATCTCTTTTGAACTCATGTTAAATGCATGCCTTCTGATATTAGACATTTCGAACCTGAGAGAAAAGATATTGGCTATATACTCCAACTATTCCTGTCGTTATTTTGTGATCTTCTATCAGGTCTCCTCTAAGCCTCTGCCAGTTCAGAGTAAACAATTCTAGATTGTTCAACTGATGGCCTCTAATCCAGGAAACTTCCTGGTAAACCTCTTCTGCATCCCCTCCAAAGCCTCCACATCTTTACAATAGTGCGACCAGAACTAAACGAATATTTCAGATGCAGGTTAACAGTGATAAAGCTACATTTCTGATGTCCATGACTCTTAAACTGCAATACCTTAGCAGTAAAGGCAATATTTACCATTCAGTCTCCACTGCAAATTGAAGCACCCAGTATGCTAATAGGTACCTTAAGACTGTTAATTAGCAGATCATGAGCTGGTGACAGGAGAGGTCAAAGGGAATTTCCCATTGGTGCCATCTCTATTTTAGACCTGGGAATTTATCTGTCTAAGGTACTAAGCCAGTCCCAGAAAGATATCCTTTGACGCAGCTGTTCCTTCAGTTTCTGGGCAATGAAAGCCCACAAAACCAAACTTCTGTTCAAAATGGAATAATGGTCCATCATGAACTATTACTCTCATACAAAAAAGCGATTTTCCTATTCCACAGGAATGGTTTACAGCACATTTATTTTAGATGTGATAATCTCATCACTTCAGGAGCCACACAGTTTTGTGCAAAAGCCACTAAAAAGGATAACTTCCTAAAGTTATTCTGGAGTTCAGAGGAATGAAGAGTGACCTCTTTCAAACAAATGGGATCCTAAGGAGGCTTGACAGGGTCAATGTTGAGATGTTTTCACTCATACAAGACTCACAAACAATGGAACATACATACAAAATAAGGGGCCACTCACCTAATAATGGAGGTGCATAGAAAGTTCTTCTCTTAGAAGGCAACAAGTTTCTGGAATTCTCTGACCCAGACGGTGTTAGACTCTGAATCATTAAGTATATTTAAGATGGAGGGAGATTAATGTTTGAAATATTAAGGATTGAGGGGTATGGAGAACTGGCGAAGAAAATGAGTTGAGGCCAGTTTAGATCGGCCATGATTATGTTGAATGGTGAGGCAGGTTTTGGGGCCCGTTGACTGATTCCTGGTCCTATTTTTTTTGTGGGCCCTGCGTTCTTGTTGCTATCTTTATCAAATTAAATCCAGATGGAAAATCTGAATATTTCTGAATATTAAGCAGTTTGATCCAATGAGTTCCTCCAGCAGTTTACTTTTACCTACAGATTCTAGCATCTGGCACCTCTTGCATCTATAAATGAAGAGATGCTTAGAGGCAATCAAAAGAAGGAAAAGTAAAAAAGAATAAAAATTTATAATGTTAATTTCAGCGTTAATACTATAGCTTTTCTTCACCTTTAATATTTATATTTGTGTTATTTATGTATTAAGCAATGTTTGGTTTATAATATGAAGAGCAAATTTTACTGACTTTAATTTCTCCTTTACCCTGATATCTTGTGCAATAATCTAAAGTGAACATTTAGTTTATAAATGAACAATCATATACTGAAGGCTTTAAGGAGCCAACTGAAATGTTTGTTTTTTTTAGATCTGCTTAAGTGAATGCCGTTCTAAATCTCACTTGACAGACCAATGTTTTAATCATAATATTTAATAAAATTTATGATGGTGCATAATGGTGTGTAACAAAGGATGGCAGATCATCTTAATCTTGATGGAATAACTGGAGTATGAAACCATCAATCATAGGATGTAAGATGCTCTAGATTGATGGCACCTTGTTCAGTTTACTGTCCAAGTAAAGTGCTCAGGAGAAAAAGAATAATTCTGTTTAGATCAGAAAATTGATGTTGGTCAGGATTTAAATTCAAATTCAATGATCTGTTTGTAAGTGAATAGATCAGAAGACTCAGCTCATTTGGAAGCTGTGGTTATTATTACATTGTTCTGTTAGTGTCATTCATTCACTAGACATCTTCTCATTTATTGCACATATTTATTCATTATCCTGTTCATTAACATGTACTCACATGCACTCACTATCTCAGAGCTCCATTTGAAACATGCATTCTATAACCCTAATCTATCACTAATCCATTTGTCTTCTGTGTAATATTCATCACACTGTGCAGATTATGACATGTTCACTAATCTTATTGTCTTCTAAAGAGAATTCATTTTTACATCTCAATATGTTTTCTGGATTTTCTCATTGACTTTGGGTATCATTGGCAAGATGAGCATTTATTACCACTCTTCAACTGTGCCTAAGAAGATTCTAAGCCAGTACCAGAGGAAGATCAGCGATACGTTGAAAGTCCTTGATAAAGTGGATGTGGAGAGGATGTTTCCTATGGCGGGGGAGTTTAAGACCAGAGGACACAGCTGCAGAATGGAGCAGCATCGTTTTAGACCAGAGATGAAGAAGCGCAACTACACACAAAATGCTGGAGGAACTCAGCAGGCCAGGCAGCATCTATGGAAAAGAGTAAACAGTCTACGTTTTGGGCTGAGACCCTTCATTGGGTGAGGTGAGATGGGGAGGAATTTCTTTAGCTAGAGAGTGGTGAATCTACGGAATTCATTGCCACAACCGGCTGTGGAGGCCAAGTCATTGGGTATATTTAAAGCAGATAGAATTTTGGTCAGTCAGGACATGAAGAAATATGGGTAGAAGGCAGGATATTGGGACTAAGAGAGAAAATGGATCAGCCATGATAAAATGATGGAATAGACTCAATGGGACAAATGGCCTAATTCTGTTCTATATATTTTGCTCTTATGATCTTATATCACTCGAGATGGTGTGTGACTTGTCATGGTACCTCCTTTTGTCAGTTACCCTTCGCCTTCCAAGTACTCAGAAGGTCAGACATTTGGGAAGCACAGTAAAAAATTTTGGCAAGTTGCAAAATAGCAGATTTTCAAGATGGTGTATATTACAACCTTCATTTGTTAGTGGAAGAGAAGAAGAAGTAAATGCTTAGGATGTCACTACAGGAACAAAGAAGGCAATTGTTTCATACTTAAAGGTGTGAAACATCTTGAATGTTGATGGAGCTACTTTCCATTACATTCCTGACTTGCTTCAATATCTTCAGGTGCCTCACCACTGATTGCCAAATGCCTTTCTGCATTGTAGATAGTGGAAAGGTTTTGAGGGATCAGTAGGTGAAATATTTGCAGTAGTATTGTAACCTCATTGACCCCATTAAGCTCAGTAAAATATACTCACCAATCTCACTGGTTCATTTGTGGCAGACATTCCATATAGACTCTTCAAAACAATCATCTATTTTTACTTGCATAGATTTCAAAGTTATAAGAAATAATTTTAATTCCCACCAATGAGTGGCTCTATTTCAGGTAGATTAACAAATAACAAAAATCTTAAACAAAAATGCAAGCTGCCCTGATTTTTTGCACGAGTGATTTAAATCCACATTTGAGTAAATAAATAACCTAGCACAGGGGGTAGCTCATTCATTCAAATCATCATCCAGAACCTTATACTCTTTAACAAGGTTCAACCCAGGGTTACCAGATATTCAGCGAGAAAGTTTAAATCCTTCAGGTGAGTGCATGCTCAGAAGTGCTTTAAGTCCGGAAGGAGTAAAGGTTTCTTTCCAAACCCAACAAAATACCCAGTGGCCATTCTGCCGTCTAACTCTCAGGCGTGTGACCCACCCTGCTCTCCATACACAGTAATACACACAAAAGGCTGGAGGAACTCAGCAGATCAGGCAGCATCCAGAAGGGAAATGAACAGCCAGTATTTCGGGCTGGGACTCTTCATCAGGGCATAAGCATAGCGTTCGTCCATACCCACTAGAATCACTGGCCTTCCATTTCCTGTCACTCCCTTGCAATCACCAACATATTCATCCCCTGAACGATCTTTATATTCACAAATCTATTATCTCCTCTAACTGATCTCTCTCAGCAACCTCAGCAAAGTGATCACTGATCCTCTTACTCTCTCAGCTCTCCTACTCAGGTCCGCACCACCACTCACAGCGAACTCCACGGCAAACCCACAAAACATGCCTGCTCCTAGTGCTGCCTTTTAGAAAGCCATTCAAGACCAACAAGGATCTTAGTCTATTTATCAGGCTGGCTTCCAGATAGAGAAGTCAAATCATTTGACAAGCACTGTGAGATACCCTGCTCTGAAAACCTTGCCTGCAGCAGCACAGAGGACAAGCCATGTCTCTGTGTTAGTCAACCAAAGCACCATCCAACCGTGGGCTAAGATCTGCCCTTCATAAATAGTGCAAGAATGGGGACTTCAGGATACTGTTTAATTAGGAAGAATAACATTTTGTAGATAATTCAACTAATAATTCATGGCATTAAAGCAGCTTGTGGATCGGTACCCCGAATTTGCTATAAGTGTTTTCTTTCCACTTCATGCTGTTCACAACTTCTCCTGCAGAAATAGTGAGAGCAGATGGTTCCAGCTGGTGACAGCAGGGTACATTTCACTTCAGATAAATTTCAGACTTCCTAGCCAGTTCAAAATTTACTTGTAACACTTGCAAAGTATGTTAGAAATTGAAAATCTTCCTCTTTGCTTGTTACTGAAGTATCAGCATCTTGGTAGAATCGGTCATGGATGCCGTTGTGTATTTTCCACTGAAAGATAAAACCTGCCTGAAAATAAATGGTCAGATAACCAACACATCTTTTGATCTGTAACTGTTACGTCCATACACTGTTGACTTACTCCAAGCTCAGAGTAAACAATCCTTTTTTTCTTTGTTGCCACATCTAACGAGATATTGGACTTAATCAGAGCAATACACAATCTTATGCAGGAAATCAGCCAGTGTTCATTAAAAGGAAATGATCTAATATAGCATAGCAATAACATAATAATGCCACTCACATATCAATCATTATACAAGACATACAAGAAAATTTCAAACATTCAAATGTATCGATTATAAGTCTCAGCCCTGTTTGATCCCCCCTCATCTCCTGCTCTGTATCACTTTCACCAATCAACTTCCCAGCTCTTTACTTCACCTATCCCCTCCCAGTTTCACCTATCACCTTGTGTTTCTCCCGCCCGCCCCCCAAATTTAAAATCTACTCCTCATCTTTTTTTCTCCATTCCTGCTGAAGGGTCTCAGCACAAAACCTCAACTGTATTCTTTTCCATACTTCTTCCTGTATTTTGTGTGTGTTGCTTTCAATTAAATTAGCATTGTTACAGATGATGTCTAGACTAGGCATTAAAGTTACCTTTCCTTTCTCGCTGGATGTTTTGTTTCCTTTTGTGATCCCAGTGTTAGTTATTAACATTTCCAATAAAACACTACCGTCTACAGATGAAATCCCCTTTGTGGGAATGATCTAGAACCACTCTTCTCACTGCTGTGCATCCTGTACCATGTTGAGTCCCAGTCTAACAATGCTGACATTTTAAATTTCCTGTATGTTTTCAAATCACTCTATCTTTCCTTTCTTTCCAAATCCTTCCAGCTCTATAAATTCTCATGATCTTGGCGCTTCAGCCTCTTGCAGTATTCTTTTGGACTTTGGCGATGCAGAAAGTTGCAAGTCCAGGTCATTGGTTCATTAGCAAGACCAATGGCAACTGAGCTGAAGAGCCTCAGCTGTGGCGAGGGCTAGGCCCTTGCCATGGGGTTGCCTGTTGCATTCACCCGGGGTGAAGATGCTGAAGGCAATGTGGGAGAGAGCAGAGGCTTCTGTAGGCCCGTTGCAATCCTCAGTGAGTTGGGACTGGCTCCTCCCATTACTGCTCCCCTCCAGTGTTCGTTCATTTGGTGCTGCCTTCCTGTGAGCCATCCTCTGGTGTTCGCTCGGTGCTGCGCTTGGTGGAAGAACAGGCTGGATCAGGACAACTTACCATCAACCTACAGTCATGCCACTCAAGCACTTAGGCTATATAATTATTATTTTTCTCTTTGCGCCGGTATGTTTTTCTAAAATTTAACTATATGTGCTATGTGTGTTAAGTGCAGTGTGCAATGCGCTGTTGGTAATGTGTTTTGCACCTTGACCCAGAGGAACGCTGTTTTTGGCTATATTCATGTATGGTTAAATGATAATTAAACTTGAACATAAACTTGTCCAATTCTGATTTTAAACAATCCAAAGATGACAATTTTGCTTTCTGTCATCTCAGATCTAAGCTCTGGTAGTCTCACCTCAAATGCCTCTACCTCTCTATTTTTCAGTCCTGTTAATCAAAATTCATCCAGTTAACAAACCTGTAATTGGCAATTTTGAAATCTTATGTCTCTTTGATCAAATTCTGTCACTTGATATATCTACGGCCCAAACCATTTTGAGGTGCAAACCTCACTATAATAAGCTACCTCGGACTTCAATGAATACAGCTAACAGATTATCCAACCATGGCAATATATTTTTCTTGTCTTATAACAGTAGATAAAGTGAATTTATGGATTGTAGTTAGAGCAGGGTAAGGTACTGTGGGGGAAGTGGAGAGAGGAAGATGAGTGACAGGCAATATATTGGCTATTCTTAATTTTGCTTTTGAAAAATATTAACCCCTCACAAAGTATTACAAGACCATAAGACCATATGACTAGGAGAAGAATTAGGCCATTCAGCACATTGAGTCTACTCCACCATTCCATCATGGTTGATCTTGGATCCCACTCAACCCCATACACCTGCCTTCTTGCCATATCCTTTGATGCCCTGACCGATTAAGAAAAAAATCAACTTCGGCCTTAAATATACACACGGACTTGGCCTCCACCAGAACCTGTGGCAGAGCATTCTACAGATTTACTACTCAGGCTAAAAAAAATACCTCCTTACCTCTGTTCTAAAGGGCCGCCCTTCAATTTTGAGGCTGTGTCCTCTAGTTCGGGATACCCCCACCACAGGAAACATCCCTTCTACATCCGCCCTATCTAGGCCTTTCAACATTTGGTAGGCTTCAATGAGATCCCCCCCACATTCTTCTTAATTCTAGTGAGTACCGGCCCAAAGCTGCCAGATGCTTCTGATATGTTAAACCCTTCAATACCGGAATCATCCTTGTGAACCTCCTCTGGACTCTTTCCAATGACAACACATCCTTTCTGAGATAAAACTGTTGACGTTAAGTGTGGCCTGACTAGTGTCTTATAAAATCTTAGCATTATCTCCTTGCTTTTATATTCTGTTCCCCTTGAAGCAAATGTCAACATTGCATTTGCCTTCTTTACCACAGATTCAACCTACAAATTAACATTCTGAGAGTCTTGCAGAAGGACTCCTAAGTCCCTTAGCACCTCTGAAGTTTGCACCTCTCATATATCTTGTATGACTTTAGAATTGGTTTTATATTAAACAACTGCTGGATGAGACGGCCCGTGTAACCAGAGCTCTATAGCACACACATGGGTCTCCTTTGTGGACAGCAGAGAGGCTTTCTGCAAAGTGTTCTGCGGAACAGCAACAGAAGCAGACCTCTGGAGGAACTCTGCAGGTCAGGCAGCGTTTACAACGGGGAATAAACAGTCAATGTTTTAGGCCAAGACTTTTTCTTGGGAATGGAAAAGAAGGGATCAGAAACCAAATCAAGAAGGTCAGAGCAGGAGAAGGAGTACAGGTTGGCAGGTGAAAGGTGTCTCCCTCCTTCTTTCACGGTCCTGAAGAAGGATCTTCACCCAAATCATTGACTGTTTATTCATTTACATGGATGCTGTCTGACCTGCTGCGTTCCTCCAGCATTTTCTTTTTGTGTTGTAGGTGATTGGTGAAGCCAGGCGAGGGGGGATGAAGTAAGAAGCTGGGAGATGATAGGTACTTTCAGATAAAGGACTGGAGAAAACAGGTGGCTGAGGATGACCACATGGTCGGATAGTTGGAGAGCAGCTGAGATCACAGTAGGGAGCAGTGAGATAGATTCTCACCAAACTGCTTTTGAAGAGAAAATTTAAACTTCTTCGGGGAAGAGATAACTTGCAAAGACTTTGCATTGGAGCAGCAAATAAGTACAATGCAGGTGCTGGAAATCTAGAGTAACACACACAAAGTACTGTAGAAGCTCAGCAGGTCCAGAAGCATATGTGGAAAGGAATAATGGTTCAGGCTGAGACTCAAAACCCAATCTATATTTGGATTTTGCGATGTAGAGAAGAAAACATTGCAAGCATCAAATGCAGTAATCATATTTGGAAGTTTAAGGGAAGTGGTGCCTCAACTGGGAGGATCCTTGGATAGGAGAAGGATAGGTTTTGCCTGACCTGCATGAAAAAGTCATGGGTGGTAGTGAGTGGAGTAGTGGACCAAGATGGCAAAAGTTTGTGTAGGGGAACACTTTGCATCCAGTGACCACAGTGCCATTAGTTTCAAAAGTGAATATACAAAAAGATAGATCTGGTCTGCAGGTTGAGATTCTAAATTGGAGAAAAGCCAATTTTGATGTCAACAGAAATGATCTGGCAAGTGTGGATTGGGGCAGGCATTTTTCTGGCAAAAGTGTACTTGGAAAGTGGGAGACCTTCAAAAATGAAATTTTAAGAGTACAAAGCTTGTATGTGTCTGTCAGAACAAAAGGTAAGGATAACAAGCACAGTGAACCTTGGTTTTCAGGATATATTGAGTGGCTGGAAAAGAGAAAAAGGAGGTAAGTAGGAACAAATGAGATGTTTATGGAGTTCACGAAATGCAAAGAACACTTAAGAAAGAAGTCAGGAAGGTTAAAAGAAGACATGAAGTTACTCTAGCAGGCAAGATGAGGGAAAATCTAAAGGGGCTCTACAGATATGTTAAGAGCAAAAGGATTGCAAGGGACAATATTGGTCCTCTGGAAGACCAGAATGGTAATGCATGTGCGGAGCCAAATCAGATGGGGCAGATCTTAAATTAATTCTTTGCATCTGTATTTATTCAGGAAATGGACTATAGAAGTAAGGCAAAGTAGCATCAACTTCATGGACAATGTACAGATTACAGAGGAGGAGGGGTCTGCTACCCTGAAGCAAAATAGTGTGGTAAATCCCCAGGACCTGATAAGGTGTTACCCTGCACCCTACAGGCAAGTGCAGAAATTGCCACAACCCAGCAGAGATATTTAATATGCACTTAGTGACAGGAGAGGTACCAGAGAATTGGCGGATAGCCGATGTTGTTCTGCTGTTTAAAGAAGGATCTAAACATAAACCAGGAAGTTATAGGCCAGTAAGTCTGACATCAGTTGTGGAAAGTTATTGGAAGGTATTCTAAGGTTCTGGATATATGTATATTTGGATAGACATGGACTGATTAAAGATAGTCAGCTTGGGTTTGTATATGTTAGGTCATGTTTAATCAATCTTACAGTTTTTCGAGGAAGTTGCCAGGAAAATGGATGAAGGCTGATCAAAAATGTTCAGTCTCTCAGCATTCAGGATGAGGTATAGTAAGTTGGACTTTGTGTGAGAAGCCAAAGAGTGGTAGTGGAGAGTTGCCATTCTTACTGAAGACCTATGTCAAGTAGTGTGCCGCAGGAATAGGTGCTGAGTCCTTTGTTGTTTGTCATTCTTATCAATATGACAATGTGGTTAACTGGCTAGGCAAATATGCAGATGACACCAAGATTGGGGGTGTAGTGGGGAAGGCTATAATGGCTTGCAGAAGAATCTGCATCAGCTGGAATAATGGGTTGAAAAATGGCAGATGGAATTTAATGCAGACAGGTGCATGGTTTTAAACATCGGTAGGACCAACCAGGGTAGGTCTTACACAATGAACAATAGGGAATATAGAAGTGTGGTAGAGCAACGGGATCTGCAAATACAGGTCCATAATTCATTAAAAGTGGTGTCATGGGTATATAGACTCATAAAGAACCCTTTAGGCACATTTGCTTTCATAAATCAATGTATTGAGTCAGGAGATGTGATTTAATGTTGAAGCTATATAAAATGTTGGTGAGGCCTAACTGAGAATTTTGTGTGCAGTTTTGGTTATCTACCCACAGGAAAGATATAAACAAGATTGAAAGAGTACAGAGAAAATTCACACAGATGTTGCCAGGTCTGGAGTACCAGAGTTATAAGGAGAGAATAGGTTAGAAAAACATAGAAAACATAGAAAACCTACAGCACAATACAGGCCCTTCAGCCCACAATGCTGTGCTGAACATGCACTTACTTTAGAGATTACCTAGGGTTACTCACAGCCCCCTATTTTTCTAGGCTCCGTGTACCTATCCAGGAGTCTCCTAAAGGACCCTATCAATTTGTTAGGACTGTATTCTTTAGAACTTAGAAGACTGAGAGGATATTTGATAGAGTTTTACAAAATTATGAGGATATTGATTAGGATAAATGCAAGCAGGCTTTTTCCACTGAGGTTGGGTGGGACTACAACCAGAGGTCATGGGTTAAGGGTGAAAGGTGAGAAGTTTAAGGGGAGCATGAGGGGAAACTTCTTCACTCAGGAGGTCCTGAGAGTGTGGAATGAGCTGCTAGCACAAGTGGCGCATGCTAGCTCGATTTCAACATTTGAGGGAAGTTTGGATAGGTACATAGATAGTAGGGATATGGAGATCCATAGTTCTGGTGCAAGTTGTTGGAAGTAGACAATTTAAATGGTTTTCACATGGATTAGATGAGCCAAAGGGCCTGTTTCTGTTCTGTACTTTTCCATGACTCTATGTATTGCAAAATTATCTGTCTCTTACGAATGCTGAAAGCAGAAAGATGGTTGCATACATCATTGAGAATGATCCATTTAATGTGGAGATGGTGGGGTGGGATGGAAGGCAAGAACTAGGGAAATGTTATCCTTTCCCTGGATGGATGGAGCCAGCTGAGGGAAAACAGAACAGATACTGTTGAGTAAACTTTAAACTATGCTGGAGTAGAAACTATGGCTAAGGAAATGGGGAAGTGTTCTCATCCAAACAAATATCTCAGACCAAGTGAAACTGGATGAATGGAATGGAATCCATTTAGGAAGTAGATTGGAAGGTGAGTTGTCAAAGTACTGTAATTCTAAGAATTTAAATTTCCCACATATATTGGTTGATAATCATTCCGTTGAGATGGAAATGGAGAAGTCAACAAAGGAAGGAAAGTATCAAAGAGGGACCAAGTGAACATGACATTGGCAGCAAAGATGAGGAAACTTTTAAGTTCCGTATGACAGCAGAAAGTAAATCTAATGTGGTCATCATTGTATGATGTAAAGCAAAAGCATTTTGACTACGACTGATACAATGACTCTTTATGTATTTCACAAGGTGCAGATATAGTTTGGACCTGTTGCTGTCTCTTTGGTTTGAAAGGAGTAGGTGGAGTTGAAGGAGAGGTTATTCAATGTTTGAGGGATGTTTGCCTGGTAAGGATTGCTATGAGGAAGGCTTGCTATTATTGACTTGGCCATATTTCAAGGAGGAACAGAGGTGCTGTTATGCAGACAGCAGATGTGCCTCGCTGAACCAGAGACCGCGATTCAATCCTGACATTCTCTCTGGGATCCTGCGAATACCCCTGGGTGCTCAATTTTCCTTTTGGCCACTGTAGATTGTTCCTAAAGTTTAGTTGAGGGGAGAATCATGTTCTTATGAGGAAAATGAAAATGAAATGGGATTTATGTAGGATTAATGTAAATGATTGGTTAATATTTGTGAGGACTAGGTGGGCTGAAGGGCTATTCTCTATGCTGTATCTCTCTGTGACTCTTTAACTCTATAACTGAAGGGCCCTCTGACGTTTCAGCTTAGTTCAGTGTTTACAATGAGCTCTGCTCAACAATGTCGTTGTTGAAATGTGTGACGACAATGTGGGCCACCCCCAGCACATCCGCATTGATTGTTAACGCCAGTGATGTATTTCACTGTATGTTGTGATGAATTTCTGATGAATAAAGTTGAATCTAGATCTGATAATCAAGACTCAATGTTTAATTCATCAATTTCCTTTGACTTGCATTTCTGTATTATTGGCCATCAAGCCGAACCACTAACATAACATTAAACAAACTGATGGAGGAACTCAGCAGGCTGAGTAACATTTGAAGGGAGATTGGCTTTGTCAATGTTCTGGGTTGAAACCCTGCACCAGGCCTAATGGATTGTGTTTTTTTGCCAATTTTGATCCAGATTGCAGTATCTATTATCTCTTGTGTAACATTAATATTGTGTTTCTCTTTTCACAGGTACTGTCTCACCTGCTTCCATTCTGGATTTCTGACAATACCCCATAATTCTAGTATTGTTCATTACTTCCTCTCTCCTTATTCATCTCTTTCCACATACACATTCACTAGATTGTTGAAAAGTAATAAACACATTTACCATTTACATCTCACCTTCTTATTCAGGAAGAATCAAATCAAAGTATTTGAGGGAAGTTGTTAAGGACAGAAAGGACATACTGATCGTTTACAGTTTGCACATTGAGGAACTAATGTCAATATGTCTTCAATGTTGCATTCTGCTTCCAGGATTCACAGTGTATTCTCTCCCACAGAGAGAAAAAGTGCATGGAATACCTTTCTCAACACTATGTGCACATCCGCCCACACACTCTGAGTCCCTGACATCAAACAATTCTGTTAAACTCCCTCAAAAACCATAACCCCTTTTGACTGGTATCTGAAAGTTTTGCAAACAAATAAAGCTCAATTTTGGTCCCTTGAACATTCAGAATAAAGTTTATTTTTAAAAAAAATCAGTTCAATGCCTGAACTAGGGAATTTCAGTTAGACTGCTGAATTCATTCTCATTTTAGTTGTACATCCTACATTGTTCCCCTTCCTGCTTGCTCTATTCCATCACTAATTCTTTCCAGTTCTTTTTAAGTCTCATGATTGTAAAATGCTAACATTTTTTCTTGTTTTCGTCTTGCAGATACTTCCTAATTGGTTCAGCATCTCTCGTACTTCCAGCTTTTATTTCTGGTGTTCACTGTCCACAATTGTTTGTCTTTGAATTAAAATCAGTATAACTAATCACTATTCCCAGGGTATAACTATACTCTGGGAATAGTGAGGTGCTCATTCCCTGGGTCACATATTAATAATAAGTTAAAGGAATCCATGGTTAATGTTGGAGGCTGGAGAAGATGTAGGTCGGTAGAGGCAGGGTAAATGTTTTCTTCTATCTGGAATATGGGAAGGCACGATCAGCTGAGACATGGGGCTGTGCTGTGCCAGACACCCTCTGTGTCACCTTCACAGTCCCCCCGCATCAAGGACAAATATTTGAAGGTAGAAGAGGAATTTTTAGACAAGCTGGTGAATAAAATTCTTGCCAATTATTTGGTCAGAAAAAGCTAAAAGGATTTTTTTTCTTTTAAAAAAAAGTGAGGATTTGAAGGCGTATCCAGGTCTAAAGAAGAATCCATGCCTGAAGTGTTAATTCCTCAGTCCTCTCTGCAGATTTTGTCTGATCCAGCATTCTCCGGTTTTGCTACAGGCTTCTAGCATCTGATGGGCTTATTTCACTTCAGTTACCTGGCGCACTTCAGCCTGTAGCAGCAGATGTGTTCGCAGCTATGTAATACCGACATCTCACAAAGACAAAATGTATCCCAGCATCTTAAATCCCGGTAACAGCAAGAGAGAAGTGGCAGCTTGTACTTGCGTGCACAAAGCTGATAGTATTCTTTGTGTGCGCAGTACTTCCCCTACCCATAACAGTTCTATATGGTGTGCAGTGAATCAGGAGCTTCATTATCATTTTGAGCTTTATGTTACATCTAGCACAGGATATAGAACACTACAACTTAGTGCAAGCCCATCAGCCCACGGTTGTGTGCCAAATGTTCAATCTACTCTATGATCAATCTCACCTTTTCCTCCTACATAGCCCTCCATTTTCTAATCACCCATGCACCTAACTAAGAGTTTCTTCAATGCCCCTTACGTATCTGCCTCTACCACCACCCCTGACAGGGCATTCCACGCATCCACCACTCTCTACTATCCCTCCTTCCTTTCCTCCGGTAAAGATAAAGATAAAAATCCCCTTAAAATTATGCCTTCTGGTAATCGACATTTTCTCCCTGGAAAAACATCTCCGGCTGTCCAGTCGATCTATGTCTCTTTTCATTTTGTACACCGCTATCAAGTCGCCTCTAATACTCCTTCAGTCTGGAGAGAAAAGCTGGAAGGTTCCACTTCCCATGTGGAAGACTCAGCAGCAATTTTGAATTCTGTGATATTTTTAGGCAGTTTATTGTATAAAGCCATACAGACGGGTCTATTATCATTTAATTCTTGCTGCACTTCAAAGGCTCGGATAGAGTTAGCTATTTTACTGATGTGGCAGGAGAGGTTCTCCTTGAACAAAGTTAGATTCTCCCACACAAGTGATGCCGTTGTTGTGGTTTACTAGCTGCATAGTCACCTTAGTGATACAAGGCTTTACCTAGCTTTAAGGGCTGACATTTACTGAGTTTGCCATTGAATTGTAATGTGGATGATACTGATCCTGCATCAAAATCATTAGAGAAGGGACAGTTCTTCTCTGTGTTCTAGCAATTATACTGTACATCCCTCAAATAGCATCACGGAATGTTTCATTGCTATTTTGGGAACATGCAATGCAGATTATTTGCTGCAGCAGTTTCCAACATTACAATGATGGCTGCTTTTCAAAATGACTTAATTGCCTGCAAGTTGTTGGGGGAGGTTTAGAGTTTGCGAATGCTGTAATCAAACTGCAAATTTACTTAAACTGATCTGATGTTGATTTGAGCGCATGTTCAACCTAGCTTAATGTCAATCAGTCATAGATTTATATGGCACAGAATTAGGCTCTTCATCCATCATATCTATACTGGCCACCGTCCTCATCTAACATGATCCTACTTGGCTGTATTATTCCTATATTCCTCTGCACCTTGCTCAAATTCCTGTCCAGATGCCTCTTAAATGTTGCTACTATTCTTGCCTCCACCAAGATACCAACTATTCCTAATTTAAAAAAAAAAATTCCTCAGGTTCTCATCAAACCTTCCTTCTTTCACCTTAAACCTCTGCCCTCTAGTTTTAACCATCCTTACAAGGGAAATGGACTCTGACGCTTTACAGTATCAATGTCTCTCATAACTTTATATACCTCTCTCATGTCACCTCTCAACCTCCTTTGCTCCAAGGCAAACTGACCCTGCCTATTCAGTCTCTTCTTATAACCTCAATCCAAGCCAACATTCTTGTAAATCTCTTCTACACCATCTCTACCTTAATTGCATGCGTTCAATTGTATGTCGACCAAAACAGCAGATGATACTCAAGTGCAGCCTAACCAACACTATATGTAATTGTAACACCCCAATTCCTGTACTCAATGTTTAGTCGACTGTAGGAAAACATGCATTACACCTTCGTTACCATCCTGTCTACATGCGTTGGCACTTTCAGTGAGCGATTTACTGGTTGCCAAAGGTTTACTGTTTAGCAGCACTCCCAGGACTTCAAATCAGAAACAAGAGAAAAGTTGCAGGTGCAGGAAATCCGGGCAACACACACAAAATACTGGAGGAACTCAGCAGGCCAAGCAGCAAAGATGGAAAAAAGTACAGTCAATTGTTTGGGCTGAAACCCTTTGACAGGACTCCGAAGTCCTGCCAAATGGTTTTGGCACATCACACTTGCCTGATTTACATTCCAACTGTCATTCCCTTGCCCCAGTTGATCTATATTCTGCTGTAGACACCTTCTCCACTGCCCACTAAAACACCAATTTTGGTATCATTTCCAAACTTACTACTAATGCCACTTACATTCTCCCTACAAGCTACTATGAGTTTGGTCAGCCAAAACAAATTTGGAGTAGGTCTACGGACGGAAGAATTTGTATGTAAAGTTTTGAATTTATTAATTTCTTTAGTGCTTTATACATTTCATACAGACTTAATTGGCATGCATCATGGAAGCAGATCTTTTAGCACATTGAGTTTACACTAATCCCATTTAATTCATACTTTCCCATCAACGACCGATAGATTCTATCACATTACAGTACATAATTAGCCAATGAACTTGCATGTTTTTGGGATGAAATTGGATTACTAATGGAAACTCACACCTCTCAGGGAGTCCTCCACCCAGGAGGTCAGGATTATAAATTGGGACACCAAAGAAGACTTTGAGTTGCGAAGCAAAATCTGTTTCCCATTGGTACTGATGCATATCTACCTGTGTTGTAAAGCTGGATACTGACAGATGAAGCTCAGCTAATATCACTTCAGCACTAGCAGTAAGTGCAGTTGGTTGGAAAATTCAGCAATTGAGTGTCCTGACCTCTGATGCTTTGCTGTAGAAGGTGCCCTCATAATTGTATCAGTGTTGAAAGATTCTGTCACTCACTTTATGCTTTGCTGTGACAACCATAGCTCTACATACCATGGAACCATAGAACACTACAGCACAGTACAGGCCCTTCAGCCTTCCATGTTGTGCTGACCCATATAATCCTTAAAAAAAAGTACTAAACCCATACTACCCCATAACCCTCCATTTTTCTTTCATCCATCTGCCTGTCCAAGAGGCTCTTAAATACCCCTAATGTTTTAGCCTCCACCATCATCCCTGGCAAGTCATTCCAGGCACTCACAACCCTCTTTGTTAAAAACTACCCCTGATGTCTCCCCTAAACTTCCCTCCCTTAATTTTGTACATATCCCCTTTTGTGCATATTTTGTACATATAATACATATGTATTTGTACATATACAAAGGACAAAGTCTGTAAGCTGTGTCATAAAGATGGCTAGTAAACAATTAGACACAATCACCAAGACAAGCTGCAGGGGCTGTATTGCTGAAGCAAGTAGATGTGCTCGAAAAACTCAGCAGGTCAGGCACAGTCTCTGCAGGAAATTGTCAAATGATGTTTTGGATCCAGATGAAAAGTCTCAATCTGAACAGTCAGCTGTCCATTTCCCTCCATAGACACAACCTGGCTCATGGAGTTCCTCCAGTGTTTCGTGTGCTGCTTATGGTTGTACAGCTGATTGACAAAGTAAGCGAGGAGTTTACAGCTTAGAAGATGAGGATATTTAGTTCTGGAATAAATACAACCATTTTGCCAGGAATTTTTGCAAATTCCCCGACAAAATATCAGGGTTCCTGCCTCAATGTTGAAATCTTGAGAGGTCTAGTAGAGACATCTCCTGGCAATTTGTCAACTGTACTCCACGTTAGCCACCTCATAGTTCCCTCCATAATTGTCGAACATGCACCTGGTTAAATATAATATAGTCTCAATGATTTCACTTAAATTCAATTGAGAGGAATGTTTGTAAATCAGAGATGTTCAGTTGAGCTGTAGTTAGTGCTGCTCACATTCGGTTTCTGTTTCAGTGGGGGCCTTGTGACCATGTAGGCTTTCCCTGGCATTTCTATGTTCTCCCATAACCCAGCATCAGACAGACAGACAGACAGACATACTTTATTAATCCCGAGGGAAACTGGGTTTCGTTACAGTCACACCAACCAAGAATAGTGTAGAAATATAGCAATATAAAACCATAAATAATTAAATAATAATAAGTAAATTATTCCAAGTGGAAATAAGTCCAGGACCAGCCTATTGGCTCAGGGTGTCTGACACTCCGAGGGAAGAGTTGTAAAGTTTGGTGGCCACAGGTAGGAATGACTTCCTATGATGCTCAGTGTTACATCTCAGTGGAATGAGTCTCTGGCTGAATGTACTCCTGTGCCGAACCAGTACATCATGGAGTGGATGGGAGACATTGTCTAAGATGGCTTGCAACTTGGACAGCACCTTCTTTTCAGACACCACCGTCAGAGAGTCCAGTTCCACCCCCACAACATCACTGGCCTTACGAATGAGTTTGTTCATAATGGTATTTCAATTTGCAGGGTGTAAATTGTATAGGCATGGTGGGAGACTCAAGGGGGGGGGGGTTATAGGCATGTGGCATAGGACAGAATGGATTATATGGAGGTAAATGGGGGAAAGAGACTGATGGGAAAACTTTGGGAGCCATTTTAAACTTGGGCCAAATGATCTGCTAACGTGAAAAGAAAAGAATTACGTTTCAGGTAAAATGTATTTCTCTAAGTGTGTTTCTTTAACTGTTTTCAAAAGTTTCAAGTGCTTTATTGCTTTAACTTTCTTAAAATAATTTTATAACTTACAGAAGTGAATGTCAAGGGCATTCCTGTGGGATTTGGTTCTGAGACCGATGTCAATGTCAAGGACCAGGTGTTGCTGGAAGGTCCACTCTGGGTGGGTGCAGACATAACAGGTAAAGTTGTAGTAACATGAGCAACACGACCCTCTTAGTAAACTCTACACTAATCCAGTCAAATACATGTCATCGTGGCCATCCCTCGAGGTTGAGGGTGATGGTCTTCGTTCTGTTGATCTTTAAGAAGTGGCCCACAGAGCAAATATGCCTGTGCGTGTACTTGTTTAACATGTACTTGATGTTGCACTCCAAGAAGCACACAATACTTCACAAATCAACCAGCTGATTCCAATGGAAACCACGACGATGGGAGCTCCAAATACATGTGTGATGTTCTTGTAACCAGATACTGTTCTCTCTGTGGATTCGTGTACTCACAGGTTTCCCTCAGGTTCATTCCAGAGGTAACAAACGAGTAGGACCAAGTATCTACCTTAACAGGTACCGACAGTCACCAGACGCCTACACTCAAGTGGATCCATAGTCAAAGTATGTCTACACTTGTGAGGTACCTACAACTCATGAGGCAGCTGCATTCATGAGCACTTACACTTATGAGGAACCTAAAGTCATGAGGTATCTAGAGAGTAGATGCTGGGATCTGAAGCTAAGGCAAAACTATTGAGGGAGCTCAGTTGACCAAGCATGATCTGTGGAAGGAAATAGACAGCTGACCTTTCAGGTCAGAACCCTTCATCCGGACTGTTTTTACCACAAGCTGCCTACATTCATGAAGTACATACACTAACGAGGTGCCTACACTTCTGGAGTATCTATTCCTACATGGTACCTCTGCTCATTAGGTCCCCATGTTCTTCAGATACCTACTATCACAGGATACCGACACAAGGTATCTGTAATTATGAAATACCTATATTCACAAAGACAAGTCCAAGGAGGGTCAGAGCCAAGTTGTGAACTGGATATGTGGTCAGAAAGAAATATACGAGATGAACTGTACTTACTTATAAGTTGTTGTATCCTTAAAATGGAGATTCCCAGCAGCCTTCATAATAGCCACAATTTTTAGTTATCCACAGGAGGTCTGTGCTCCAATCACTCACAGAAAACAAAGATGTAGTGTGGCAACACACACAAAATGCTGGTGGAACACAGCAGGTCAGGCAGCATCTATAGGAAGAAGCGCTGTTGACGTTTTGGGCCAAGACTGTCAGGACTCTTTTGTGTGCATTGCTTGAATTTCCAGCATTTGCAGATTTCCTTGTGTTTGCTTTTTAAAGATTTAGATAGATAGATACTTTATTCATCCCCATGGGGAAATTCAACTTTTTTCCAATGTCCCATACACTTGTTGTAGCAAAACTAATTACATACAATACTTAACTCAGTAAAAAAAAAAATGTGATATGCATCTAAATCACCATCTCAAAAAGCATTAATAATAGCTTTAAAAAGTTCTTAAGTCCTGGCGGTAGAATTGTAAAGCCTAATGGCATTGGGGAGTATTGACCTCTTCATCCTGTCTGAGGAGCATTGCATCGATAGTAACCTGTCGCTGAAACTGCTTTTCTGTCTCAGGATGGTGCTATGTAGAGGATGTTCAGAGTTATCCATAATTGACCGTAGCCTACTCAGCGCCCTTAGCTCAGCTACCGATGTTAAACTCTCCAGTACTTTGCCCACGACAGAGCCCGCCTTCCTTACCAGCTTATTAAGACGTGAGGCGTCCCTCTTCTTAATGCTTCCTCCCCAACACGCCACCACAAAGAAGAGGGCGCTCTCCACAACTGACCTATAGAACATCTTCAGCATCTCACTACAGACATTGAATGACGCCAACCTTCTTAGGAAGTACATTCGACTCTGTGCCTTCCTGCACAAAGCATCTGTGTTGGCAGTCCAGTCTAGCTTCTCGTCTAACTGTACTCCCAGATACTTGTAGGTCTTAACCTGCTCCACACATTCTCCATTAATGATCACTGGCTTTTTAGTGTAACTGATTTTAAAGAACTCGTTTTACATCTATGATTGTGTGGCTAAGTACAGCTCAGACACCATATACAAGTTTGCTGATGACACCACTACTGTGGGCTGTATCAAAGGCAGTGATGAATCAGCATACAGGAGGGAGATTGAAAATTTGGCTGAGTGGTGTAATAACAACAAACTCTCACTCAATGTCAATAAGACCAAGGAACTGATAGTGGATTTCAAAAGAAGGAAATCAGATGCCCATGAGCCAGTAATCATCGGAGGATCAGAGGTGGAAAGGATCAGTAACTTTAAATTCCTAATGTCACAATCTCAGCAGACCTGTCCTGGACACATCATATAAATGTAATTGAGAAGAATGCACAGCCATGCCTTTACTTCCTCAGGAATCTGTGGAGGTTTAGTAAGTCATCAAAAACCTTCTACAGATGTGTAGTGGAAAGTGTGCCGACTGGCTGCATTATGGCCTGGTACGGGAACACCAATGCCCTTGAGCAGAAAATCCTACAAAAGGTAGTGAATTCAGCCCGGAACATCACAGGTAAAATTCTCCCAACCAATGAGCAAATCTACATGAAATGTTGCCATAGAAAAGCAGCATCCAACACCAAAGATCCTCACATCCCAGGCCATGCTCTATTCCCGCTGCTGCCATCCGGTAGAAGGTACAAGTGCCTCAGGACTCCCACCACCAGTTTCAAGAACAGTCACTGCCCCTCAACCATCAGCCTCTTGGGCTAAAGGGGATCACTACACTCATTTAAGGACTCTTTTATCTTGGTATTTCATGCTCATTATTTATTGCTATTTATTTATTATCTGCATTTGCACTGTTTGTTTACAGTTTACAGTTCCTGACGTTTACAGTTTTCAGGTCCTGTTTACAGTTACTGTTCCATAGATTTGCTAAGTATACCTGCAAAAAAATAATCTTAGGGCTGTTGTATATGGTGACATGCTTGTACTCTGATAATAAATTTTACTTTGAACATTGAAATGAAGGACTGTAACACTAAAAAGAAGTCAGCAAGATGAAAGAGCTGATTATGGACTTCAGGAAGGGTAAGATGAAGGAACATACATCAGTCCTCGTGGAGGAATCAGAAGGGGAGAGAGCGAGAAGTTTCAAGTTCCTGGGTGTCAAGATCTTGGAGGAACTAACCTGGTCCCAACATATCGATGCAGTTATAAAGTAGGCAAGACAGTGACTATACTTCATTAGGAGTTTGAAGAGATTTAATATGTCAGCAAAAACACTCAAGAACTTCTGTAGATGTACCGTGGAGAGCATTCTGACAGGCTGCATCACTGTCTGGTATGGAGGGGTGGCTACTGCACAGAAATGAAAGAAGTGGCAGAGGATTGTAAATTTAGTCAGCTCCGTCTTGGGTACCAGCCTACAAAGTACCCATGATATCTTCAAGGAGAAAGGTAGCATCCATTATTAAGGACCTCCAGCACCCAGGGCATGCTCTTTTCTCACTGTTACCATCAGGTGGGAGATACAGAAGCCTGAAGGCACACACTCAGCGACTCAGGAACAGCTTGCTCCCCTCTGCCATCTGATTCCTCAATAGACATTGAAGCCGTGAACACTACCTACTTTTTTAATATATATTATTTCTGTTTTTACACAATTTCAATCTATTCAATATACATATACCATTATTTATTTATTCATTTTCTTCTTTTTCTTCTTCTATATTATGTATTGCATTGAACTGCTGTTGCTAAGTTAACAAATTTTACAACACATGCCAGTGATAATAAACCTGGTTCTGTTCTGATTCAGATTCAGAATACCAGTTTAAACATGTGCACTTTAATCACTTTACTCATCTCTGCCATTTAGAGTCAAAAATGCTCATAATCTGAAATAAAAACAGAAATTACTGAACATACACAATGAATCAGGCAGTGTCTGTGGACAGCAGGAATTACCTTGCGAAGATAGATAGACTTTAAGGTTCAGGGAATTTCATCAGGGAAGTAAACAAGAGCTATGGTTGAGTGATGAAGTTTTTGAAAGGTGGGAAGTAATAATGAAAGGAAAAAAATCCTAGAATGGCCTGAATTCTGATGTTCTCTATAGATTTACCTCTCTAGAGGTTATTTGTGTCCCTGTTCAGTTTCTTTTCTTATGACATAGAGGATAGCCATTCAGCCCCTATAATCTAAACCAGCTCAGAGTAATCCCAAAACAATTCCCCCTCATATTTCCTGCAACCCAGTTCTCACATGCTCATGAACTCTTTCTCCCCTCCTCTACTCGATTCTCGCACCACCCACATACACTAGGATGATTTACAGTAGCCAGTTAAGCTGCCAGACCGAATGTCTTTGAGGGGAAACCAGAGCACCCAAAGGAATCCAAGATTGCTGCAAAGGACATGTGCAAGCTTGACGCAGATAACACCCGGAGTGGGGAACAAATCTTCATCTCTGAAACTAGAGGCAGCAGCACAACCTACTGTGCCAGCATTCCACTCTTTATTCCTGCTGCCCTTAACCCATCTGTCTGTGATACGATGATAGACTGCAGGCATTTTTAATATTGCTTAACTTCTACAATATGTAAAATTCTTTATAATCATCTCATACAATATAAGCTCATCCTATACTTTGTATCTGCACACGTTCCCGGCCTCCTTTACAAGTCCAGTTAGAACTATGACAACACATGATTAAAAAGTAGATAGCTTTCCTTTTCTGTACAACATACAGCACCAAGGAATCCTAGGTCTGATGTAGCACAGGCAGTAACATAACCTACACTTACCCAATGTCAACCACTCAGAGAGGAATGGCCCCATCTGCATCAAGGTGACATTTCCATTTCCCTCATCAGTAGAACCTGTGGTCAGTTATAGAATGATAATTTAGTACCAATTTGAACTAAATTATAGGCAGTTCAATTGCTTTGGGTTTACGTCCACTAGGAATTAAAGCTCTGCACATCAATTTTCACTTCAGATCCTAACAGCTGACAGAAAGAGGTGACTTTCATTCCACTAGAGAAGGATGGATTTAAGCCCAGAACCCTCAGGTTCAGTATTTTACATTGCAAGCTTCCACAGGAAAACCATTGTAAGCTTTCATCGTTCACTCCAGAAATCATGCTGGGAGTAATGTGAGCAGCTCTTGGTACTATATATTAGAATGAAGATCTTGGTCATGAAGACAGTAACTGTGGCTTTACTCAAACCACATGTGACAATCAAGGGTTCAAGAAGGGATTATACCAATCATTCTGGAATTTCCTAGTATTTAGAAACACTAAGAAAATTGGCATTAAGGGGATTGATAAGCAGAAAGTGTCTCTTCTTTTGCTCAGGAATGTAGAATATGGAACAGCTGAACACAGAAACAAGCCATTCAGCCCATCATTTCTGCCCCAACCATGAAGCCTATCAAAACTAATCCCATCTGCTTGCATCGAGTCCATATTCTTCTATTCCCTGCTTGTTGCCATGTCTGTCTAAGTGCTCCTTAAACACTGGTGACTCTTCTTCAACCATCTTCCTTGGTAGCATTTTCCAGGTAGCTACCACGCTCTGCACAATATCTTCGCCCATGACTTCTCTGTTGAACTGCTTCCTCTCATTTTAATTCATGCCCTCTATGAATATGGGATTTCCATATTCTTCCCATCTACCGCCAAAAAAACAAGGAAAATATGTGTTTGTTCATAGAGTGTCTTTAATAGCACAACATTTTCATGGTGCTTAGAAGAACACTTCAAATAAATATGGGCATTGAGTCATATATCGTACCAGGTTTTGTAGTGAGATGTCTGAAGTATAGTTGTTCCCCAATGAATAGCAGAATGTTCAGGATTTCAAATATTATTGACTGAGGAATGGAAGCTGGACAGTGAAAAATCCCTTGTTGTCTTCAGATATTGCCTTAGGTTCTTTTGAATCTATGTGAATAGGTACATAGGAAATCATTAGAAAAGAACACCTGATATATGCTATGAGAAGACCTAAAACAGCGGTGTTGCATTCCCTGGAAATTAGATGTTTAATTTCTGATTAAAATTTTCATGACAAAAGGGTTGGGTGGCCATAGATTGGGTTCAACATGGAGCCTGCAAGCTCTTCTTTATGGGCATGTCAACATGGATTTGAAGGCTGTATAGACTGGTGGTGTTGAATATTTCAAATTCTCTGGATGAATGTGAGTCACTTCAGTGACCTCTCCTCCAACATGGAAGCTCTTGTTACATTCAGGTCAACTACACCTAGCACTCATCTCAATTGCAATTCAAATTCCAATGGTATGCACATTGAATTTTCCAATTTTAGGTAACCCACACCCCTAGTGCTCTCCTCCCACACACTCTTTTCTGTTCATCTTGTTTTACTTATTCATTCTATTTCAAGACAACTTGGTAACAGGTGACATCCTGTTACATCTAGTTAACTTACTAACCCATAAGTCTTTGGAATGGGGGAGGAAATCTAGGTTGCTGGTGCTGTAATAGTGTTGACTAACCACTACACTATGTGCCAACCTGTTTATTTTCTCTTTGTTTATCCCTCCCATTCCCTCCATCTTCCAGCCCCTGCCATTGCCCCACTCATCCCCTTTCCACTATGTTTTATCTGTCTTTCATCTACCTATTATCTACAATATCTACTGCATCCCATTCCTTATTCGTACTACTATACACTGGCAATCTTCCCTTTTCCCTCTCAATCTTCATGCACAGTCTTGACTGAAAACATTGACATATACCTTTTGCTCCATAGATCCTTAACCCACTGAGTTCTTCCAGCTTTCTGCACTTTTTGTTGTTCCTGAACCAGACATTCTACTCAGAAATATGTCATGGAAAGAGATTATCAGGCAGAAAGAGGAGAAAATTTCAGGATATGCTTAAAGTTTCCGGGAAGAAGTGAGGGCCAGAGCTTAGGATGATGGAGCTTAATGATGATTCCTTTATTTGCATCTTCAGAAACAGTTCTATTTTTATCATTGGTATCACTTTTTTTGCGGAAATGGGACCTGCTCTCAAGGTCTCACGACAGGCTGCTTTTCGATATGCCAAGAAAGCAGCCTGGAAGACTAGCGCACCTTCAGATTGGCGGATTTTCACGGCTCTGGAGGCAGGCGGATTCAAGGCCAGTGCCGCTGTCTGATGTGTCATGGGAGCAGTGAGCTGGCTGCCTGGCTGTGTCGTTTGTAATGTTAAAATTGTACAAGGCATTGGTAAGGCCAAATTTGGAATATTGTGTACAGTTCTGGTCACTGAATTATAGGAAAGATATCAATTAAGTTAGAGAGAGTGCAGAGACGATTTACTAGGATGTTACCTGGGTTTCAGCACTTAAGTTACAGAGAAAGGTTGAACAAGTTAGGTCTCTATTCATTGGAGCGTAGAAGGTTGAAGGGGGATTTGATCGAGGTATTTAAAATTTTGAGAGGGATAGATAGAGTTGACGTGAATAGGCTGTTTCCATTGAGAGTAGGAGAGATTCAAACGAGAGGACATGATTTGAGAGTTAGGGGGAAAAAGTTTAAGGGAAACACGAGGGGGTATTTCTTTACTCAGAGAGTGATAGCTGTGTGGAATGAGCTTCCTGTAGAAGTAGTAGAGGCCAGTTCAGTTGTGTCATTTAAGGTAAAATTGGATAGGTATATGGACAGGAAAGGAGTGGAGGGTTATGGGCTGAGTGCGGGTAGGTGGGACTAGGTGAGATTAAGAGTTCAGCACGGACTAGGAGGGCCGGAATGGCCTGTTTCCGTGCTGTGATTGTTATATGGTTATATAACTCAGAAAAAGTGACACGACAGACTTTTAACACCATTAATAAGCGAGTTGTTTTGTTATGTCTCCCTTCTCGCTGTGAAACGGGGACACCTCATTTCCCCTTATTAGGGAGAGAAAGAGAGAGAACCTGTGTTATGTCAAATTAATGGGTGAGCGAGTAGTCTTTGGGGTACTGCAAGTCTGTGTCTTTATTGATGCTTTGCTGCACGCTTGAGTGCTCGGTGGAGGGTGCAGATGCTTTTTTGCTGGTGGGGAAGGTCACTGTCTTGTTGCTGCTTATGCATGGGAGGGGTGAGCTGGGGGGGCCTTGGGGTTCTAACATTTAACTGTCATTCATTCTTTGGGCCACTCCTCTGTCTTCATGGATGTTTGTGAAGAAACAGAATTTCAGGATGTGTATTGCATACATTTCTCTGTCATTAAATGTACCTATTGAAACCCATTGAAAGAAATGCAACATCCTTGTTGATGCCTGGAAATTTCATCCCCAAGTCCACTGAAAATGGAGAAGGAGATTGAGAACCTCAAAGCCACTGATCTCGAAGGCAGATCACCACACAAACTACCTACCCAACCAACCCAGCTGCAACCTGCTGTCCCATCCATGGAAAGATCTGCAATTTTCCTGCTGGTCTCATCAGTCACCTCAGAAAATAAGTTGCTCTCAAATCTGAGAAACTGTCTAAAGAGTGCTTATCTACAACAAGGGATTTACCAGTCAATTAGCGGGATAAGTTGCTCACATTTTTTTTGAAGTTAAATTCTTGTAACAGCCCTGGGCGCTGGGTCCAGATTGAAATGGTCAGGGTGTCAGGAGTCAGAGGCAAGAAATGGGCCAGTTTAATTCGCAGTTCCATAGAGTTTGCTCGAGTCTATGCTGGACTGGCGCTGTGGCCGGGAATTAGTGGATGTCTAGATCTGAAATGCTGTTTGATTGCTTTTATTGTTTGGACGATTTGCTTTTTTTTTCTCTCTCACTACAGACTGCGTGTTTGATGGCCATCATTTGTTTTTAGTGAATTCGATTGGGATTTTTTGTTTTGTGGCTGCTCGTAAGGAGATAAACCTCAAAGTTCTATAAAGCATACATATTTTGATAATAAAATGTACTTTGAACTTTGGTTGGATTTTTATCTCTCTTTTCATATTCCTTCATGCAAACCTGCTGAATGAGGTTCAGAGGGATCTCCTGCCGGTGAAAATAAACAAGATGGGATGGGGTTGGGTTTGGTGTCAGAGGGTAGATAGTTGTAAAATATATCAGACATACAGAAAATTAGAAGGTTCAGGCAATTCAGCGACGTGGTTTGGAAAGTTTTATACATGACAGTGCCGACATAATGGCAGATATTTGGAATCAGTGATGCAATGGTAGATGGATCTGAAGCACAGGCTGGTATAGAGTCCATAGGATTGATAAGGGCTTCAAGCAAATGATGCTGTCAAGTACATAAAACAGAGTCATGGTTCCTGGATTTAAAATACGGAAACCATTATTGTTTTATTGCGGTTTGGCAGGTAGAATAATATCTAGCATTTGTAGCTTTGTGTAACTGACAAAACATCAGCATCCATTTATGAATGATAATAATAAAATTGGAAATTCTTAAGCACAACGCTGTCCTTTTCAGCACCACGGGCCTGGAGATTGGTTGCTTTCACATTGGAATCGTGCTGCAACTACTTCACACTTGAATTGTTCCGCTTTGGAAACTTAATGATAGACGATGTCTGTTGACACAGCATTTGCTTCAGATCCTCGCACAGTGATGCAACACTCTCCTAGATTTTTGTCCTGGGAATTTGATTATATTATCCTAATGTACATCTCTTTGTGGATCAGCACTGTTCACTCAGCACGTCCCAGCTCCGATACCTCCTTTCACTGGGACCACTACCATATATTGAGCCCCCTTCTAATGAATGCATTCAACCTTGAATCAGAATAAGAATCAGAGGCAAATTTATTATCACTGACATATGTAATGTTACTCTGATCACTCCTTCACTTTGATCCCAGAATTCCAATTCCTCCTTGTTCTGGCCCTAATTCCTGAATAGCTTCAGCCATGATCAAGGCACTGATTTAAAACTGGCAGCTGGCTCTCTCACCACTAAGCCCCACCTGGGAACCAGGTATTTTCCTTAATAAAGGTACAGAGTGTGATGTCTGTAAGGACCACTTAAGACCAAAAAGACATCGGAGCAGTATTTGACTATTCAGCCCAAAGAATCTGCTCCATGTGAAAGTGGTCCTCAGGTCAGGCACTTATCTGGCCCATAATGAAAGCTATCCGTGACTCACTATACAGAATAGACTCTTGACTATTTCTACTCCACCGATCCTTCTTCCTACTTCCTACTGCTGCCTGACCCCACCAGCTTCTTCACCCAGGTCAATGTGGATGACAGTTGAGTGGTTCCAAAAAACTCTAGGCCTCTTCCCCTCCCAATACCAAATCTACTCACCAGTATATCCTGGACAATCGAAGCTGAACAATTATTTTTGTTGATTGAAGAATCTGGATTGGGGTTGGGCCTAAAAGTTAAAGGCAGCCTCTTCAGGAGTGAAGGTAGGAAACTGCAACTGAGGTAATTCAGTCAGAACGCCAGGATTCATCAGAGCTCCACATCTTCCCAGTTTCAGCAACACTTGTTTAGTTCAGCCGAACACTGTGGCCCACAGGGTCTATTCTTGTGCTGTTCTATGTCAATCCTCACTTAAACTTTCGGGTTCTTATTTTTCCCTGAACATCCTTTGGATACCCACAATTTGGAAAAATCACTTCCTCACACTTGAACAGACTCATTAAACAGTAACAAAATATTCACTCAGGTACTAATCAGGTTTGCAAAAAAAAAGCAGAACATCCACTGTGATATATAAGGCAAGGAGGCATGTTAATGTTTCTGTGGATATTTGAGTCCTTCTGTATCTTTGACTTGTTTAGCATAGTTTGTGGCATGTGGACTCCAAGGTCCATGAGGTGGAAGAGGACACTCCTCTTTGGTTTGGTGAGCCTTTCAGTTCACTAGAAATGCTCCTGTTGCCAGCAAGCTGAAGGTAAAGATTAATGATTAAAAGATTAAAGATGTCACATATACATTGAAACATCAAAACATACAGTGAATTGCACTGTTTGCGTCGAGGATGGGACAGCACGCAAGTGTCATCATGCTTCCAATTTCAACAGCACATGCCCACAACTTACTAACCCTAACTTGCATGTCTGTTTTTGGAATGGGGGAGGAAACCAGAGCACCCAGAGGAAATACACATAGTCTTGGGGAAAACATATGAACTCCTTACAGACAGTAACACTAATCCTCAGTCTTTCAGCTGGCATTGTGAAGTATTACTTGAAGAATCGCTATGCTACCAGAAGCAGATTCAAACAACGTTAGAGTGCAGTTGGGGCAGGACTATTATAGTATTGTTGTGAAAGTTTGTGGGTGTTACGTGAATCACCAAAGAAACTGAGACAGTGAGGAATTTCAGGTGGTATTATGGGAAAATGTCTCCTGTTGTGGAAAAGGTATGGATGTGGATGTGCATTGTTGTTCTGAGGTGGCACAGTTTTTTTTTGATGAAGCACAGTTTCAAGTTTCAAATATCACAAACTTTGACATAGCTGGTGAGAACAAAAACACTTTTTCCTGTCTGTCTTTTGTGGGGCAACTGCTTGAGACCATTTCTTGCTCTTTCCTCCTTAGCTCTCCTCCCTGTGTACTCCTAGTATTCCCAGTATAAAGACACAACAGTTTTGATGATTGTCTCCCATAGGGATATGTGGGCCCAAAGATGATGAATGGAAATGTGTGTGGTGTGGTGATTGAGGATCTGGAACACAATTACACTTCTGTGCCTCCTTCTTGCAAAATTCACAGAGACATCAGCACTTAGACCACCAGCATTATTGAGGTGAAAGAGAATTTTATCTGAAGTTGATATTGCAAACCAGTTAAACAAGAACATACTATTGCTCAGGAAGGAAATTTAAACTAAGTCTGACTCTCTTCTTTCACCTGCACATTAATATATGCTCTAATACTCTTTTAAGGAAAACAGCTGGCTTCTAGTTGTGATGATATTGGGTTTGCTGACTGCAATGTTCTGAACTCAAATGAAGACTTTAAGTCCTATTGGATATAAATCACCTAGAGTTCCCTCATTAAAGGGAGATTATATTGTAACTACTCAAACCAAAAGACTAGTTTACTTCACGGTTGATTCACCATGCTGAGTTTAGCTTCCAATATGCTCTATTCAAGCAGTGTGTCCTCTCTCCCTACCAAGGAGAAGATACTTCCAGCTAACAAAGCAGTTCAAATTTGCAAAGTATTTCTAAAACTCAAAGCATGTATAAAACATAAAGTAGTTCTTAAATGTAAAGGAGTTCCAAACCGCAGGTACAATCCTCATAAACAATGAAAGCATACCACGATGCAAATGAGCAAGTCATCTGTTGTAGAAACTGAAGCTGGGGAATTGTCTTTAGTTCACCCCGAGTTTCTTCTTTATGTTCCTTATGCCATTCATAGTAAGTCAGAACTGCTCTCTACATTTCTACCCTTTTCCTCCCACTAGGGTGACTTCACACATATACAATATTTCCTCAGATACTTTTTTTTAAAAACAAGTGCTCCTGGAAACATAGTTCCACAATTAATGCTGTAGATGCTGTGAAGCTAGCTACCTTGAGTATTTAAAATCTTCCAAATATAAGCACATCAATTACTTATATGCTAAATGTTATTATCTATCTTTTCTGCAAGCATCCTTGAACTAAACGATTTAAGAGTCATCTTGTCTGTCTGAAAAAACCCAAATTAAACAACCTGCTGTCTTATACTTTACTCTTTAGCAGTAAGCCAGGATGGTGTAAGCTAGGATCTGCTTTTCACAGAGCATCTGTGTTATAAACAGAACTTGTTTACAAAGCTGTGTTCTTAACTTCAATTTCATTACTGGTTTCCATTTCCTCTTTAAGCATTGAAGACTGATTTCATTTTAAGTCCAGAAACTAAAGAAGTTTAATTACATCTGTTTTTCATTTAACAAGTGGCAGATACTATGTTTAGAAAACCAAGAGTAGTAAATAACTAAGGGCCCCACTGGCCAAGCAATGAATATTTATCACACTCCCCTCTTGTTAAGTGAAGATTTCTAATCAAACCTCTTCCTACTGATAACAGTTTCACTCTTTTGGGAACAGACAAATCACTCCTCCATCCATTCCTGTAGGTTACCAGTGCTAGAAAGGCTCTCTTTACTCCGATGCCTAAAGCACTCACTGAGTACTTCCAAATGTAAGTGATTCTGTGTGATTTTCTCTTTAGAGAATCCACTTCCTCAATTTCAGCTGCACACATTTCCCGAGTCTCAAAGAAATATCATTACTATAATTTTACATAAACACACAATAATGACACATCAAAGTCTATATTCTAAATCTATATTAATTAATCTTTAACATATATAATTCATCAGGAGAGGAGTCATCACTTCCCCTTCTATAGGTTGACTCATTATAGAATCTAATGGCCAAGGGTAAGAATGACTTCATATAGCGCGCTTTGGAGCAGCACAGTTGTCTTAGTCTAATACTAAAAGTGCTCCTCTTTTCAGCCAAGGTGGCATGAAGAGGGTGAGAAACATTGCCCAGAATTGCCAGAATTTTCTGAAGAGCCCTTTGAAGTGCTCTCTGAAGTGTCCAGTTTGACCCCTATTAGAAAGTCAGCCTTTCTAATTGGTATTAGAAATTTTTATTTAATTTGGGTAGGTAGGTATGTCGCATCCAGATTTATTTCCAGGTAGTGGACAATTTCCCTCCACGCTGCTCTGACATATTGGGAAATTTTGTTTCCATCCAAGGGGTCAGTGTGGACATGGTGGAGGATTACAAATACCTGGGGATACGAATTGACAATAAACTGGACTGGTCAAAGAACACTGAGGCTGTCTACAAGAAGGGTCAGAGCCATCTCTATTTCCTGAGGAGACTGAGGTCCTTTAACATCTGCCGGATGATGCTGAGGATGTTCTATGAGTCTGTGGAACCCAGAGGAACATATCCAACACTCCCAGGACCAAATCCAAGTACCCACAGGAACATATCTAACACTCCCATCACCCAATCCTAGTACCCACAGGAACATATCCAACACTCCCAGGACCAAATCCAAACACCCACAGGAAAATATCCAACACTCCCAGGACCAAAACTTAAGCACCCACAGGAATATATCCAACACTCCCAGGATCAAATTCTAGCACCCACAGGAACATATCCAACACTCCCAGGACCAAATCCTAGTACCCACAGGAACATATCCAACATTCCCAGGATCAAATCCTAGTACCCACCGGAACATATCCAACATTCCCAGGATCAAATCAGGATAGCCAGTGCTATCATGTTTGCTGTTGTGTGCTGGGGCAGCAGGCTGAGGGTAGCAGACACCAACAGAATCAACAAACTCATTCGTAAGGACAGTGATGTTGTGGGGGTGGAACTGGACTCTCTTTGACGGTGGTGTCTGAAAAGAGGATGCTGTCCAAGTTGCATGCCATCTTGGACAATGTCTCCCATCCACTCCATAATGTACTGGTTAGGCACAGGAGTACATTCAGCCAGAGACTCATTCCACCGAGCTGTAACACTGAGCGTCATAGGAAGTCATTCCTGCCTGTGGCCATCAAACTTTACAACTCCTCCCTCGGAGTGTCAGACACCCTGAGCCAATAGGCTGGTCCTAGACTTATTTCCACTTGGCATGTTTAACTTATTATTATTTAATTATTTATGGTTTTATATTACTATATTTCTTCACTATTCTTGGTTGGTGCAGCTGTAACAAAACCCAATTACCCCTGAGGATCAATAAAGTACATCTGTCTGCCTGTAAATCGCGTACTAGGCAAGTTACAGCAGTGGTTTGCCATTGCCTTCTGCCGGGTGAGTTTTTTTTAAAAGAGATCACCAGCTCTTAACAGGAGCCTGCTGGATTCGAACTCAGGACCTCTCGCCTAGAAGACCAGCGCTGAAACCATTATGCCACCAGCCGGCCATTTGGGTGTATATACTTATACCCAAATAATAAACATAACACATTCAAATAGCTTTGTATATCTTGGAGGCTGTAGGATTACACTCTGTAACAAATCAAACAAAATATAGTAAAATAATGACTTTAAAAGTCAAAGGCGTAAGCTATGTTAGTATAACATTATCATTTGCAATGAGCAACTCATTTGAAAAGTACATTATGTAAAATCTCAAGAACCATATAAACTGTACATAAAGTTCTTCCTATTAAAAAGTAAATATGCACTGTCAAAGAGGTGAGTGAAAAATAATGCAACACACACAAAATGCTGGTGGAACAAAGCAGGCCAGGCAGCATCTATAGGGAGAAGCGCTGTCGATGTTTCGGGCCGAGACCCTTCATCAAGACTAACTGAAAGGAAAGAAAGTAAGAGATTTGAAAGTAGGAGGGGGAGGGGAAAATGCGAAATGATAGGAGAAGACTGGAGGTGGAGCTGAGAGCCGGAAAGGTGATTGGCAAAAGGGATACAGAGCTAGAGAAGGGAAAGGATCATCTTGACAGTAGGTCATTAGGTCATAGACAAGCCACACTCAGGCTGGAGGAACAACACCTTATATATTGTCTGGGTAGCCTCCAACCTGATGGCATGAACACTGACTTCTCTAACTTCCGTTAATGTCCCTCCTCCCCTTCTTACCCCATCCCTGACACATTTAGTTGTTTGATTTTTTTCTCTCGCTCTGTCCATCACTCTGCCTGTTCTCCATCTCCCTCTGGTGCTCCCCTCCCCCTTTCTTTCTCCCTAGGCCTCCCGTCCCATGATTCTTTCCCTTCCCTAGCTCTGTATCACTTTTGCCAATCACCTTTCCAGCTCTTAGCTTCATCCCACCCCCTCCGGTCTTCTCCTATCATTTCGCATTTCCCCCTCCCCCTCCTACTTTCAAATCTCTTAGTATATTTCCTTTCAGTTAGTCCTGACGAAGGGTCTCGGCCCGAAACATCGACAGTGCTTCTCCCTATAGATGCTGTCTGGCCTGCTGTGTTCCACTATCATTTTGTGTCAATTTTACTTACTTGTTTTAGACATAATTCTAGGGCTATAGCCTCTGCAAATTGAGTTGTATGATTACTTAAAGGATGCATTTGAAAATCAATTGGTTTAAATTCAGGTTCTGATAAAAATGTTCCTTTTGTAACCAAAAGCAGGGATTACAATTGAGTGGATTCATCTTTCTGAATTTTCATTGCTGATCCATCGCAATACCATGTTTGAGTATAGTTCTCTTAAGGACGTCATGATACATTAGGTCATAGACAAGGTGGTCCATTATCTTCCATGTCAGGTAAGGACTGTAAGTCATAGCTCTCAAGAATGCATTCCCTATTTAAAGTGTCATCTTGTTAAAGCATTTGCCATATCCGGTTATAATAGTTCTCTGTTTATTTGTTGGTAATTTGCTGTAACTTTTCAAAGCTGCAAACTTCATTTGTATAATAATTGCTTTGCCCTCTTGCTGTGGTCTTCCTGCACTAAGTTTATGGAATACCATAGTATGACATCGTTCTAAGGCAGTAAATTTCTGTTCCATTAGGATGAAATTATATGAGGCTTGTGCTTCTTTCTCCCCCCCATTACAGCAGCAGATTTGGGATAAACATGGATTTGCAAAACAATAGCAACACACACAACATGCTGGAGAAGCTCAGCAGGTGAGGCAGCATCTATGGAAATGAATAAACTTTTGATGTTTCAGGCTGAGACCCTTCCTCAGGACTCTTTCACTTCTTCAGTCCAGCGTCTGAACTGCATTCATTAACTTCTCCAGTGCTTCATAATCTACTGGGATAAAAACAAAAGGCTTTTCATTTCAAACACGAGGAAATCTGCAGATGCTGGAAATTCAAACAACAACACACACAAAATGCTGGTGGAACGCAGCAGGCCAGGCAGCATCTATAGGGAGAAGTGCTGTCGACGTTTCGGGCCGAGACCCTTCGTCAGGACTAACTGTAAGGAAAGGCAGTAAGAGATTTGAAAGTAGTGGGGGGAGGGGGAAATGCGAAATGATAGGAGAAGACCGGAGGGGGTGGGATGAAGCTAAGAGCTGGAAAGGTGATTGGCAAAAGGGATACCAAGCTGGAGAAGGGAAAGGATCATGGGGCGGGAGGCCTCGGGAGAAAGAAAGGTGGGGGGGAGGGGAGCACCAGAGGGAGATGGAGAACAGGCAGAGTGATGGGCAGAGAGAGAGAGAAAAAAACAAACAACTAAATATGTCAGGGATGGGGTAAGAAGGGGAGGAGGGGCATTAACGGAAGTTAGAGAAGTCAATGTTCATGCCATCAGGTTGGAGGCTACCAAGCCGGTATATAAGGTGTTGTTCCTCCAACCTGAGTTTGGATTCATTTTGACAGTAGAGGAGGCCATGGATAGACATATCAGAATGGGAATGGGACGTGGAATTAAAATGTGTGGCCACTGGGAGATCCTGCTTTCTCTGGCAGACCGAGTGTAGGTGTTCAGCGAAACGGTCTCCCAGTCTGCGTTGGGTCTCACCAATATATAAAAGGCCACACCGGGGGCACCGGACACAGTATACCACACCAGCAGACTCACAGGTGAAGTGTCGCCTCACCTGGAAGGACTGTCTGGGTCCCTGAATGGTGGTGAGGGAGGAAATGTAAGGGCAGGTGTAGCACAAGGATAAGCGCCAGGAGGGAGATCGGTGGGATGGGATGGGGGTGGACGAGTGGACAAGGGAGTCGCGTAGGGAGCGATCCCTGCGGAAGCAGAAAGAGGAGGGAGGGAAAGATGTGCTTGGTAGTGGGAACCCGTTGGAGGTGGCGGAAGTTACGGAGAATTATACGTTGGACCTGGAGGCTGGTGGGGTGGTAAGTGAGGACAAGGGGAACCCTATCCCGAGTGGGGTGAGGGCAGATGTGCAGGAAATGGGAGAGATGCGTTTGAGAGCAGAGTTGATGTGGAAGAAGGGAAGCTCCTTTGTTTAAAAAAAGGAAGACATCTCCTTTGTCCTGGAATGAAAAGCCTCATCCTGAGAGCAGATGCAGCAGAGACAGAGGAATTGTGAGAAAGTGATAGCATTTTTGCAAGAGACAGGGTGGGAAGAGGAATTGTCCAGGTAGCTGGGCGAGTCTGTAGGCTTAAAGTAGATATCAGTAGATAAGCCGTCTCCAGAGATGGAGACAGAAAGATCAAGAAAGGGGAGGGAGGTGTCAGAAATGGACCAGGTAAATTTGAGGGCAGGGTGAAAGTTGGAGGCAAAATTAATGAAGTCGACGAGGTCAGCACGCGTGCAAGAGGCAGCGCCAATGCAGTCGTCGATGTAGCGAAGGAAAAGAGGGGGACGGATACCCGTATAGACTTGGAACATAGACTGTTCCACAAAGCCAACAAAAAGGCAGGCATAACTGGGTCCCATACGGGTTCCCATGGCTACACCCTTGGTTTGGAGGAAGTGGGAGGAGCCAAAGGAGAAATTATTGAGGGTAAGAACTAATTCCGCTTGATGGAGGAGAGTGGTAGTAGAGGGGAATTGGTTAGGTCTGGAATCCAAAAAGAAGCGAAGAGCTCGAGACCATCTCAGTGGGGGATGGAGGTATATAGGGACTGGATGTCCATGGTGAAAATAAGGTGGTGGGGGCCAGGGAACCTACAATCATTGAAAAAATTCAAAGCATGAGAAGTGTCACGAACATAGGTGGGAAGAGATTGAACAAGGGGGGATAAGACAGTGTGGCCACAAATTTTAATTCCACATCCCATTCCCATTCTGATATGTCTATCCATGGCCTCCTCTACTGTCAAAATGAATCCAAACTCAGGTTGGAGGAACAACACCTTATATATCGGCTGGGTAGCCTCCAACCTGATGGCATGAACATTGACTTCTCTAACTTCCGTTAATGTCCCTCCTCCCCTTCTTACCCCATCGCTGAAATATTTAGTTGTTTGCCTGTTCTCCATCTCCCTCTGGTGCTTCCCCCCCCCCCCCCAACCTTTCTTTCTCCCAAGGCCTCCCGTCCCATGATCCTTTCCCTTCTCCAGCTCGGTATCACTTTCACCATCACCTTTCCAGCTCTATGCTTCATCCCACCCCCTCCGGTCTTCTTCTATCATTTCGCATTTCCCGCTCCCCCCACTACTTTCAAATCTCCTACTATCTTTCCTTTCAGTTAGTCCTGACGAAGGGTCTCTGCCCGAAATGTCGACAGTGCTTCTCCCTATAGATGCTGCCTGGCCTGCTGTGTTCCACCATCATTTTGTGTGTGAGGCTTTTCATTTTTTGATTTACATCTGTTATTTAATAATTGAGCACAGTCAGCTATAGAAGCTCTAGCATAAGTCAATAGACCTAAAGTGGATTGTAAGTTGTGATGGTCTTTGGATGTCCTATTTGAGTGAATTGTCTAAATTCAGGAATTAAACCATGTCCCTGATTGGTAATTGTCATACCTAGGAAATTTACTTTTGTACAACTTTCTGAGATTTTTTAATGTTAATTACATATCCTATGTCTGGCACTTCCAAGAGGCAGGTGTGACTGAAAGCCATAGGCTAGATCTTTGTAAGATTTACAGTATGCTTTTTGGAGTCAATCCTTGTAGCAAATGATAAACAATCAGCAATAATCTTTGATGCTGATTCAAAGTGGCAGGATCAAATTTTGCCAAAAATATTAGCTTTTTCATATGGAAAAACAAGACTAGGCACGTCATATGAAGATCATTTGAAGGTTCTGGGCCTATATTCACTAGAACTCACTTGAATGAGAGGTGACTTAATTGAAACCTATCGACAGGTGAAAGGATTGGTTGAGTGGATGTGGAGAATGTTTCCTATGATGGTAGAGCCTAAGACTGGATGACACAGCATCAGAATAGAGAGACATCCTTTTAAAACAGAGATGAGGAAGAGTTTCTTTAGCTGGAGAGTTCAGAATTTGTGGAAGTTCTTTAGCACAGGCAACTGTGGGGGCAAATTCTCTACATATATTTAAAGCAGAGGTTAATTGGAAGGGATATGGGGTAAAGGCAGGAGATTGGGTCTGAGAGGAAAATTGGATCAGCCATGTCGAAATGGCAGAGCAGGCTCAATGGGCCAAATGGCCTAATTCTGTACCTATATCTTATGGTCTTGTGGCCTTATAGTATGCCTATTTCCTATTTGTTAAATGGAACATTTTGAGTAGAGTTGTTGCTAAAATTCTTAGTACAGTTTTTATTACATTAACATTGACTTTCCCCTTCCATATGTTTTGTTTTTCCTGAGCGACAGGGGAGGGACGGGGTGTTTGGAATGGGCCCTGTCCCTGTGTATATTTAGCGGGTGAAGGATAATGCAGGCTTCATGCATGTGCTCAGTTTTCTACTCTTATCTGTCATATTGAAGAAACTCTGAGTGTTCCCTCTGTCCTGTATCTTGGTCTAAGACTTTCTTCTGTGTGATGAAGTACATATACCTGTCTGGACACGCCCCCTCGCTGACTGCTCCTGTGGCTCCTCCCACTGACCATGGTTCCTCCCACAGACCCCGGTATAAAGGCGATTGAGGCCTGAGCCCTGCCCTCAGTCTCCAGGATGTAGCATGGTGGTCAATTGCTGCTTGTTCCTTCTTCCAGTCAATAAAAGCCGATATCTCACCTCACGTCTCAGAGTTATTGATGGTGCATCATTCTGCAAAGAAAATAGCAGGCCTAGGTATAGGCCTAGCCATCTAGGTTATGGGTGAACACACGAAAATCCACAGATGCTGGAAATCCAAGCCTGATGAAGTGTCTCAGCCTGAAATGTTGACTGTTTACACTTTTCCATAGATGCTGCCTGGCCTGCTGAGTTTTTCCAGTATTTTGTGTGTGTTGCCTAGGTTTTGGGTGAATATGTCTTCCTAATACAGGTAATCTCCATGGAACTTGTTTCTATTTGTTGATTATGTCTTCCCCGCTGAGGGGCTGGTGTAGAAGAATGCTGTGAACATAATCAACCCGAGGAATGAGGTCACTTTGATGACCTTATTACTGACCCTAATTCTCTTTAGAGGGAAAAGGGCAAGGCCCTGTGCTGGCACCTCATGGACTTCATGAGAATGGGCAATGCTCCTACTACCACCACGCAGGTGTGTAGGATCTATTCAACAACCTGAAATCGTTCATATATCGAGTATTAATTAAGGGTTATTCCGCACATGTTATGAAGGTTTTCACTAAGATAAGGGGAAAATATTACTGAATGAACAAGGTTTCAATCTGCCCTTGTGTTTTTTTTCTCTGATCTTATGAGCTGTTATTAAGCCCTGACTCTTGACTATTTGCCTCAGTACAGTACAAAGTCCTCTGTGGCCATCTCCAGCATTTATTTGTTATAAATCCATGCACATATCTGATGTAGATTTCCACACTCATGTGGAGGTTACCAAGGCTCTGGGAAATAGCATTAATAAGAATTGCTGAATATGTTGGCAAGTATGACTGGCCCAGAAGCCCTGTGACCTCCCAGCATTCTGAAGTAGCTACTTCAGAATTCCTTCAGCATCAGCTGGAGATGTGACGCGTACTGCCTGCAAACTCTGAATAGACAAAGGTCCAAAAACATAATGGGAAGTTTATATTGAGGAAGCTGCAGTGGCTCCCTGTACAGGAACCTGTCCCTGTATGCTTCTTTTACTGGCTATAGTCAATCTTTTTAGTAACTCCGGTGCATGTTCTCAAGCTTCTCTGTTCTCTATGCTTCATTAGTATCCCTCAGGCTTTACTGGTGTGGACTCTACCTCATGTGTGCCTGTTAGGAATGCATACTATCCTCGTGCATCAGGATTAAGATATGGGTCCCTAGGTTGTATTACAACAACATGTTGTCCCCACCCAGGTGTTGGGTTTTTATCTAAAATTGGATCTGGCACAAATTATGATGGTCCAACTCTGGAAGGTCATACAATGGAGATTGGACTGACCAATCTGCTTCCTAGTCTTTGTTCTATCCCTTCATCATTCCAGTCTTTGACTTGAAGAATAAAATATTCATCATGTTCGATTTGAGGAGCAGTAGGTATATTATCCTGTATTTCTGATATATTATTGACACTTCCATAATACAGACCAGCACTTGCCTGTGCAACTACTGGAAGCTAGCATGTTGACCATTTTATAGATCTAGGTGGGGTGCTGTAGCACTTGCTGGGATCTCTCTGAGTTTGATTGCCGTTAAACCTGGTCAGGTGTCAGATCGCTCAGTGGGAGAGCATTTTGGAGATAGTGATCATAATTCTATTGCCTTTACAATAGCATTGGAGAGAGATAGGAACAGACAAGTTAGAAAACCGTTTAATTGGAGTAAAGGGAATTATGAGGCTATCAGGCAGGAAATTGGAGGCTTAAATTGGAAACAGATGTTCTCAGGGAAAAGTACGGAAGAAATGTGGCAAATACTCAGGGGATTTTTGTGTAGAGCTCTGTATAGGTACGTTCCAATGAGACAGGAAAGTTATGGTAGGGTACAGGAACCGTGATGTACAAAGGCTGCAATAAATCTAGTCAAGAAGAAGCTTACAAAAGGTCCAGAGAGCTAGGTAATGTTAGAGATCTAGAAGATTATAAGGCTACTAGGAAGGAGCTTAAGAAGGAAATTTGGAGAGCCAGAAGGGGCCATGAGAAGGGCTTGGCAGACAGAATTAAGGAAAACCCCAAGGCATTCTATAAGTATGTGAAGAGCAAGAGGATAAGACATGAAAGAATAGAACCTATCAAATGTGACAGTGGAAAAGTGTGTATGGAACTGGAGGAAATAGCAGAGGTACTTAATGAATACTTTACTTCAGTATTCACTATGCAAAAGGATCTTAGTGATTGCAGTGATGACTTGCAGCAGACTGAAAAGCTTGAGAATGTAGATATTAAGAAAGAGGATGTGCTGGAGCTTTTGGAAAGCATCAAGTTGAATAAGTCGCCGGGACCAGATGAAATGTACCCCAGGCTACTGTGGCAGGTGAGAGAGGAGATTGCTGAGCCTCTGACGATGATCTTTGCATCATCAATGGTAATGGGAAAGTTTCCTGAGGATTGGAGGGTTGCGGATATTGTTCCTCTATTCAAGAAAGGGAGTAGAGATAGCCCAGGAAATTATAGATCAGTGAGTCTTACCTCAGTGGTTAGTAAGCTGAAGGAGAAGATCCTGAAAGGCAGGATTTATGAACATTTGGAGAGGTATAAGATGATTAGGAGTAGTCAGCATGGCTTTATAAAGGGCAGGTCGTGCCTTACGAGCCTGATTGAATTTTTTGAGGATGTGACTAAACACACTGATGAAGGAAGAACAGTAGATGCAGAGTATATGGATTTCAACAAGGCATTTGATAAGGTACCCCATTCAAGGCTTATTAAGAAAGTAAGGAGGCATGGGATCCAAGCAGACATTGCTTTTTGATCCAGAACTGGCTTGCCCACAGAAGGTAAAGAGTGGTTGTAGATGGGTAATATTCTGCATGGAGGTCAGTCACCAGTGGAGTGCCTCAAGGATCTGTTCTGGGACCCTTACTCTTTGAGATTTTTATAAATGACCTGGATGAGGAAATGGAGGGATGAATTAGTAAGTTTGCTGATGACACAAAGGTTGGAGGTGACATGGATAGTGTGGAGAGCTGCCAGAGGTTACAGCTGGACATTGACATGATGCAAAACTGGACTGAGAAGTAGCAGATGGAGTTCAACCCAAATAAGTGTGAAGTGGTTCATTTTGGTAGGTCAAATATGATGGCAGAATATAGTATTAATGGTAAGACTCTTGGAAGTGTTGAGGATCAGAGGGATCTTGGGGTCTGAGTCCATAGGACGCTCAAAGCAGCTGCGCAGGTTGATTCTGTGGTTAAGAAAGCATACGGTGTATTGGCCTTCATCAATCATGAAATTGAATTTCGGAGATGAGAGGTAATGTTGCAGCTATATAGGACCCTGGTCAGACACCACTTGGAGTACAGTGCTCAGTTCTGGTCACCTCCCTACAGGAAGGATGTGGAAGCCATAGCAAGTGTGCAGAGGAGATTTACAAGGATGTTGCCTGGATTGGGGAGCATGCCTCATGAGAGTAGGTTGAGTGAACTCAGCCTTTTCTCCTTGAGGCTAAGGAGGATGAGAGGTGACCTGATAGAGGTGTATAAGATGATGAGAGGCATTGATCGTGTGGATATTCAGAGGCTTTCTCCCAGGACTAAAATGGTTGCCACAAGAGGACACAGGTTTAAGGTGCTGGGAAGTAGGTACAGAGGAGATGTCAGGGGTAAGTATTTTTCTCAGAGAGTGGTGAGTGTGTGGAATGGGCTGCCAGCAACGGTGGTGGAGGCGGATATGCTAGGGTCTTTTAAGAGGCTTTTAGATAGGTACATAACGCTTAGTAAAATAGCAGGCTATAGGTAAGCCTAGTAATTTCTAAGGTAGGGACGTGTTTGGCACAATTTTGTGGGCCGAAGGGCCTGTATTGTGCTGTAGGTTTTCTATATTTCTATGTTTCTAAATGATAATTCTTTCTAAAATAATACAGGATGAGCACATGGTTGAAGATTCAGAGAGCAGCAGAGAGCACTGAAATTGGGTCTCATTAAACTCCTGTTGGAGAGAGATTTAAACTTCTTCAGGTTAAGCATACCTCAAGGAGACTTTGCACTTGAGCAGCAAGTTGTAAATACAAGGGGCTCTGCAGATGCTGGAAATCCAGAGCAACACACAGAAAATGCTAGAGGAACTCAGAAGGTCAGACAGTATCTATAGAAAAACATTCAATGTTTCAGGATGAGACTGGAAAGGAATGGTGAAGATGACAGAAGAAGAATGTGGGGGAGTGGTAGGAGAATCAGCTAGAAGATCTTCGCTGCCTTCTGACTCTTTAACCATGTATATGCCCACCCAGACTTGCTATCAGAACCAAGTATCCTTCCTGTAAACTTGTCTTCACTGCCATCTTATTCTTCCTATTTCATCTCCCTTCCCCATCCACATGGCTTCACCTATCACCTTCTAGCTTTTGAGGAGGCCAAAAACTGGGGGGAGTGGAAGGAACCCCCACCCTCTTTATTTGTGTGACTTACAGAGTGATATATGTTTCTTCCATTGTTTTCCGAGAGACCAGATTGTCAGTTCTTTGAAAGAACAATGCACTTTCAAAGAACGCTCTTCTTTTTTATGACAGAGAGCTCTGTATCCAGTTTCATTTTTTTTAGCGAATTGATTTGTGGTAAAGACGAAATCCTGTAATTCAACCACACTGCACAAGTTTGGATTCAAATGCAAGTTGAAAGGCAACAGGGTAGAAATTATCCCCCAAGAGTTGTGTTGAAAATGCACCACTAAGTTGACTATTGGTTGACATGCAGTTTTATTGCAATCAGTGAGGCTAAATATCTAAACAACACACACAAAGTGCTGGTGGAGCACAGCAGGCCAAGCAGCATCTATAGGAGAAGCACTATCGACGTTTTGAGCCGAGACCCAAAATGTTTTGGTCTTGGCCCGAAACGTCGACAGTGCTTCTCCTATAGATGCTACGTACACAACGCTGGAAGAACTCAGCAGGTCAGGCAGCATCCGTGAGAAAAGAGTAGCCAACGTTTCGGGCCAAGACCCTTCATCAGGAATCGGGGGGAAGAGAGGGCTGAAGCCCAGTAATAGAGATAGGGGAGGGGGTAGGGCCTAGAGGTGCCAGGTGGAAAACCAATCAGAGGAAAGATAAGGGGGGAGAGGATAAGCATGAAAGAACTGTAGAGATAAAGAAGCAGAAAGTTGAAAGCATCCTATAGATGCTGCCTGGCCTGCTGTGTTCCACCAGCACCTTGTGTGTGTTGTTTGAATTTCCAGCATCTGCAGACTTCCTCGTGTTTGAGGCTAAATATCTACTGTTGAGGACACTGATCTTGTGAGTAGCTCAATAACTCAGAGAGATACTGTTGTCTGAGGATGAGTGCCACTTGAGCTATTCTTCTCAATGGCCATTCAACAACATGGCAAGAACCTTGTCTGAAGAATATCTAATTTTGTGAAAGTCACACTTTCACATGCTCCTTAACATACCGGAAAGACTATAGCAGTTAAAAATAGTGGCTCACCATTATCTTTTCAAGGACAACTATTGGTATACAATAAATGTTAGTCTTGCCAGCCATGCCCACACATAAAAAAAACAAGCAAAATGCCCAGATGTGCAAAGCTCAGATAAGTACATGTGTAACAATTCACACAGATAAGGTACACCCTGATTTAAAACTTTTATCCTTGTTTATGAACACAAGAGTGTCTGCAGATGCTGGAAATCTGAAGCAACGCACAGAAAATGCTGTAGGAACTCAGTGGGTTAGGCAGAATCTATGGAAAAGAGTAAAGAGTTGAAGGAGTAGAGAGTAGAGTAGTCGAGATGGTTGATGCCTCAGTCCCGAAGAAGGGTCTTGGCCCGATACATTGACTGCTTACCCTTTCCCATACTCAGCCTGACCTGCTGAGTTCTCCAGCATTTTATGTGTGTTGCCTTGTTTGTAAATGTTTCCTTGGCCTCACTCTTCTTTGTCTCTGCTGTTAACATTGTTGATAAAGGAGGTCAGAAGCTTGGGAGAAACTCCTACAGCAGTATAACCATGTAGATAGTTGCTATACCTTCACTTCACGAGCTTCCTCACATTTAACAATTTACATTATTAGAGCCATGTGATTGGCTGACAAGCACTTAAGCTCTGGATGTCCCTGTCAAAGCTACTCACCCCTTCTACACCTTAATCCATTTTTAAAATACTCTTTAGCACTCTTTCCTTCACTAAGCCTTTCATTATTTGAAACAAACAGAAGAAAATCTGCAAATGCAGGAAATCCAAAGCGACACACACAAAATGCTGGAGGAACTCAGCAGGCCAGGCAGCATCGATGGAAAAGAGTAAACAGTTGACGGTTCAGGCTGAGACCAGTCCTAATAATTTGTCCTGGAATTTCCTTCCCTTACTCACTGCATTAAAAAAATTACTGACAATTTTTCTTTAAAGCATTTCGGGACTTTCTTGCCACTTTAACAACACAGCATAAAGAGAAGTTACTACTGCTAATGCTGGTAATCTCAGAAAATGTCCTTGTTTATTTAGACATAAAGAATGAAGGTTATAAAAAGAATGAAAGTGTCCTTTTAAATGTCTACTATATCAAGTAGGCCTGTAATCTGGCACTCCGTAACCTTCTTCTCTGAATTCTATCTTGGTTTCCTGTTTGAAAAAGAGTATTATCTTCTTTAAATGAAGTACCTTGTCTAAATGTAGTAAATTCATACCATTCCTAAAGTAATAAAGGGAGGGAATTTCAGATGAATACTTGTGGGTAGACAAGTAGATTTCCAGCTTCCTCTCACTGTAGAGTGGCAGTAGGGTTGCTTGAAGCTTCAGACCTTTGATATGAGGTAACAAGGCTACGCAGAATTGAACAGTGCTCACTTTATATGCTCCATCAGCATAATAAAAAAATCAAGGCTTGTTATTAATTCAAATAAGCACGCACAGTATGAAAATCTATCAGGAACTTTTCAGAAAAGGAGTGTGTTATCATTTAAAATGTCTGGGTAATGAATCATGTGAAATTTTAGCAATGTTACAAATGGTTTTCTTTGCAGACTATTAGTTTATTTCTTGAGGGTTCTAATAGAAGACATGGTTCATTTAGATACCAGCATGTCCTGCAGCTACACAGAATAAATTGTGTTTTTAATGGTTGCCTTCTCCAATGTTCTTATCAAAACTATACTCGTATGTTATTGTATAGGTTGTTACTTTCAACAACTGCTGCAGGCCCTGTGTTATTGTTACAATACTGAATCACTTCTTCATGTCTGCGGAAAGCTGTTGTGTTTTGACATTTGGGGGCAGTTTCTTTTATTTTTCTTCCATTCCAACACGCGTCACACATCACTGACAGCACTGTGCTTGCATGGATTTAAGATGGAGAGCTACCAGGGTCATGGGCTTTGATTGAAGCCGGCAGTCTAATAGTCCCTTTTGTACAAAGTCAGTCAGTCCTGAGGTCACTGTGAACACTGTTGCACATCACTGTTTTGCTCTCAGGAATAATGACCTTGTGCCATCCAGTCACTCTCCATGTATGCCGTATGCATGCAATATTTGCGGACTGTTTCCCATCCATGTCCTAACCCTGATCCTAACCAGTTGGATGAAGGTTCCTTTGAGATCAGATGGAATCAGTTATTTCCAGACCAATACTATTGGGCATCCTTTTTATACACCCTCTCAGATATGATTGTAACTTTTCACAGTATTGACATCCGTAGACAAATACTGAAAACATACTTACTGAAAGCTGACCTGAAGACATTGTCTCACCGTCTTTGAGAGAAAGTGATTTATTATCGCAAGTCGTGATCATGAAAAATAAAGTACTCTTAGCAGATTGCTGATAAGTTCTGCAAAGTTTGGGGTCGCTATAAGGGCAGGTGAAATCAAAACTTTGGAATAGATCCTGAGCAGGATCATGAATCATTTTAATATTCTTAGAGGCTTGTCAGCTTAGATGTTGTTAGGATGTTTTTAATAATAGAAATCGGAGAATTGAGGGGAAGGCCAATTAAAAACAAGATAAGCAGGGTGTTTTCTCATAGATTATCAATATAGAGGCTTTTTATAAATAACCTGGATGAGGAAGTAGAAGGTAGGTTAGTAAGTTTGCTGATTACACAAAAGTTGGGGGTGTTGTGGAAAGTCTGGATGGTTGTCAGAGGTTACAGCTGGACATCAATAGGAATCAGAACTGGGCTGAGAAGTGGCAGATGAAGTTCAACCCAGATAAGTGTGAAATAGTCAATTTTGGTAGGTCAATTTTGAAGACAGCATATAATATTTATGGTAAGAGCAAACACGAGGAAATCTGCAGATGCTGGAAGTTCAAACAACAACACACACAAAATGCTGGTGGAACACACTGCAGGCCAGGCAGCATCTATAGGGAGAAGCACTGTCGACATTTTGGGCCGAGACTTCTCCCTTCATCAGGACATATTTATGGTAAGATTATTGGCAGTGTGGAGTATCAGTGACATCTTGGAATCCATGTCCATAGGACACTCAATGCTGCTGCTGCACAGGTTGACAGTTGTTAAGAAGGCGTGTGGTCTTCATGGCCTTCATAAACCGTGGGATTGAGTTCAAGAGCCATGAGGTAATGTTAAAGCTATATAAGACTTAGTTAGACCCCACTTGGGGTACTGAGCTCAGTTCTGGTTACCTAAGAAAAAAAACTTAGAAAAATAGAGGGCTATGCAGTCGGGTAATTCTAGGCTGTTTCTAGCATAGGTTACATGTTCAGCACGACATTGTGGGCTGAAGGGCCTGTAATGTGCTATAGATTTCTATGATTTTATGAATCACTAAATATACAGTTGGCCCTCCTTATCCGCGGGTTCCGCATACGCGAATTCAACCAACCGCAGATCGGGAAAATCCGGAAGTTCTCTCTCTAGCACTCATTATTTGAGCATGTACAGACTATTTTTTCTTGTCATTATTCCCTAAACAATACAGTATAACAACTATTTACATAGTATTCACATTGTTATTATTAAGTAATCTAGAAATGATTTAAAGTATATGGGAGGATGTGTGTAGGTTACAGTGGATCAGGAATCAAAAAAGAAACGGAAGTTCTCTAAGTCGGAACAGGTACATCCAGTATTATTTAGCGTCAGTTAGTCAAATGTTTGTCTTCTATATATAGTATATATTTTACCTTTCTATGCATATAAAACACTTAAGAAATGTATGTATTTCAATAATTAAACCACTGTGTTGCGTAGTAATAATTGTAGCTTTCATTGGGCAGGGCCTTCACATGCTCCATTATTCTCACTTTATCCTTTAAAATTGTTCCAGTCATTGACCGACTGTAGCCTAATGCTTTTCCAATGACCGATGGCGTTTCACCTCTTTCCGATTGCTTTATTATTTCCACTTTATTTTCAATCGTGATCGTTTTCCTGAACAGAAACACTGTGGGCGGTGGGTCCCAAGCTCTGCCAGGTCCTAAAGTCCACCGACTTGAGCATCTGCATTTATTGGTATCCGCGGAGGGTCCCGGAAGCAATTTCCCCCGGATAAGGAGGGCCAACTGTATTCAACACTGAGGTTTTTGGACCAGGGAAATCAAGGGTTAATGAGATTGGTCTTCTGCCGTGGTTGCACATCTACTTCACAGTTGAATATGTTCTGCATTCAGAGATGCTCTGTTGTTCTTATGAAGTACATAATAAAGTGGCCACTGAGTGCATGTTTTCAGATATGGATACCATAAAAGCCTTGATGGAGATCAACCTAGGTCCAACAATCTGAAACATCGGAGAATGATCTTAATCAAGTGACGTTTCTGACATTTAATACTTTTGAAGGTAAGCAGACTTGAAGAAAACAAAACTTTTACAGGTGTTGGCTTTGTAAATCTTTATAGACAATCACATCACAGACACTGAGTGCAGAACACACGTAGTTAGAGTACATTCCGACTGCATCCCATTTTTATTTCTATGAACAGTTCCTTCAGTGGTTGTTAGATCACAGCCTGTTTGAAAAGGTTACTATGGACTGTTGTTTCCTCACAGCTTGCTGGTTTCAAATTTTTGCTCATTTTTTTAAGCCTCAGTGGTTAACCATGAGTTAAGAAAGCTCACCAAAGTTTTATGACTTAGAACCTTGAAGATCTCTCATTACTTCCTTCTGTCATTTCTCTTTGAATGTTGGTGTTCAGTAAACCAGGAGGAGGACAGTAATGGATGGCAAAAGAAAATAGGTTGGCAGAGGATGTAGATGAATGGCAGATTAAAATTAATAGACAGGAGTGTGAACAAGTACATTTTGGCAGAAAGAGTAATGAGAAATAATGTGACTAAATGACAATTTTAAATTTATATAGGAATGGAAACATGTATATGAATTGTTTATAGTGTAGTATATAATGAGAGAGCTGTCAATTAAACATGAAATCCTTGGTTTTTTCTGAATTTAATAAAATATTAGCAGGGACACAGCTGGAATACTGCATCTGAATCTATTCATCATCCTTTACAAAGATTGAAATCTATATAGAAAAAGCTATTGAGATTTACTAGAATTATTCTGAGGATGAGAGAGTTTACACAAGTTTAGACAAGAGATGTTGATGCTGTTTGCCTTGGAGCATGGAAGATGGAGAAGAGATTTCATAGAAGCGTATAATATCATTACTGGTTTAGATAGGGTGTTTTCAGAAAGGTATTTCCCACCAGTGGATGGTTTAAGGAGATCTCACAATAAAGTGATATGCAAAAGATAGGTGGGAGACGTGGGGGTGGAGAAAAATGTTTTGCAAGTGGAGGTTACGATTTGGTACTTTTGGCATGTAAGAGATGATATGGACAATCCAGGCATCAGCTCCCTCTTGTGCTCCTCCTCCTTCCCTTTCTCCTAAGGTCCACTGTCTTCTCCTAGCAGATTTCTTTTGCTTCAGCCCATTGTCTTTTACACCTATCCAGCTTCTTACTTCATTCCAACTTCCCCCTCACCTGGTCTCAACTATCACCTGCCAGTTTATGCTCCATCCTCTCCCTCTAATCTTCTCATTCTGGTTTTTTCCCCCTTTCCTTTCCAGTCCTGATGATGGGTTTCGACTTAAACATTAATTGTTTATTCTATTCCATAGTGACTACTTGAAAGCAAACTAAAAGTCACTGAGAGGCTAAGTGAGGGAGTATCACACTGTGTGATGCGTTTCCAACTGAACTCAAAATCAAAAAAGTACGCTCAATCCTTTAAGCAACAATAAAATCATTCGACTCTTCAGTAATTCACATAAAACAAAAATGAGCAAAACAGGTGTAATTGGATCAAATTCAAACAAAGATGAGAGGTCAAATGTGAACAGTCAAAGACATGTATAATTGGATCAAATTCAGACAAGAAAAAGTGGTCAACAAATATATGCACTCCTTACACACTCCCTTGCTATGCCAGGTGAGCAGTGGACTATATTCATTTATTTCTACCAGCACCCAACTGCCTCCCAAACCCACGTGACAGATTACCTTAACCCAGAGTAAGGATGCGCAACAGGAATATAACACAGCTAGACAATAAATAGATGCATGGCTCCTACACCCCACAAAGATGCTGCCTGACCTATAGAGCTCCTCCAGCATTTTGTGTGTTGCGCTGGATTTCCAGCATCTTCAAAGTTTCTTGTGTTTATAATTTCAAAGGATTGTAACACTGTTTGCCTTTCCATGGATCCCATGTGACCTGCTGAATGTTTCTAGTACTTGCTCTCTGCAAACCCTATAGGCCCACAATATTAGCAAAACAAAAGAACTTTGTGATTCACAATGCTCCTGTTTATATCAATGGTGCCACTGTCTAGAGGGTTGACAGCTTCAACTTCCTCCATGTTACGATAGATAGAAGATAGAACAATACAGCGCAGTACAGGCCATTCAGCCCACAATGTTGTGCCGACCCTTAAACCCTGCCTCCCATATAATCACATTAATAGCCTGTCCTGGTGCAACATATAGATGTCAAGACAAAGAAAGCGCACCAGCTAAAGACATTTGGCATGCTACTGTCTAATTTTATTAAATCCATCAGAGAGAACATCCAATTTAAGAGCATCATGTCTTGACCAGGTCTGACAACTGCTCTACTTGTGACCACAAGAAACTGCAGAGAGTTATGGACACAGCTCAGCACACCATGAAAACCACCTTCTCTTCCAGGCGCCCTATATGTCCTGTTACTTTGATAAAACAGCCAATATAATCAAAGACCCTTCCTATCCTAGAAATTCCCTCTTCTGCCCCCTCCTATCAGGCAGTGTTAAAAAAGCCTGAAAGAATGCAACACCAGAATTAAGGACAGCTTCTATCATGCTGTGAAAGACTGTTGAATGGACCTCTTGTACAATCAGATGGTCTCCTGACATCACAATGTATCTTGCCACAGTCTTGTACCTAATTGTCTACCAGCATTGCGCATTCTCATAACTGTTACACCATATTCTGTTTCTGGTTTTTCCTTGTATTACCTTGACGTATGTTATGTGATGAAATGATCTGTATGGGTGGCACGCAAAACAATGTTTTTCACTACACCTTGGTACATATGAAAATCATAAACCAATTCACCAATTTCAAACCTCTCCACCTCCACTCATCAACGAACAGCAGAAAACTTGAGGACTGGAGTTCAAAATAGAAACCCAATTAAAATGAATCCACACACTATTAAAAACAGGTAAATGAGCATTCCACCTTTTGCACAGGAATCGGTCAGTGCAGTTTTCTAAGTTATCCCTAAAATCCAAATTGCATGGGTTTGGATAAGTATTATTTCCAGAGTTAATTTTTTAACCTTTTAATCTCCTATTTGAAAAATAAGTCAGTTTTTCACTGGGAAAGACGTTAAAATTGCATCTGGTGGTTCCATTTCTGGTTGCAACCTCCCATTGCATCCTAACAAAATAAAAGGGGAACTAATGCTAATCACATTGATTGGAAGTGTCCCTGCAACTCAGTAGGTTCCAGTAGACCAGGGGTTCCTAGTCTTTTAGAAACATAGAAAACCCATAGCACAATAAAAGCCCTTCGGCCCGCAATGCTGTGCCGAACATGTACTTACTTTAGAACTGACCTAAAGTTACCCATTACCCTCTATTTTTCTAAGCTCCATGTACCTATACAAGAGTCTCTTAAAAGACTCTATCGTATCCACTTCACCACCGTCACAGGCAGCCTATTCCATGCACTCACCACTCTCTGTGTAAAAAATTTGCCCTTGACAGCTCCTCTGTACCTACCCCTCAGCACCTTAAACCTGTGCCCTCTCATATTAGCCATTTCAGCCCTGGGAAAAAGCCTTTGACTATCCACACAATCAATGCCTCGCATCATCTTATACACCTCTATCAGGTCATCTCTCATCTTCCGTCACTCCAAGGAAAAAAGGCCAAGTTTATTCAACCTATTCTCATAAGGTATGCTCCCCAATCCAGGCAACATCCTTGTAAGTCTCCTCTGCACCCTTTCTATAGTTTCTATCTTTCCTGTAGTGAGGTGACCAGAACTGAGCACAGAATTCCAAGTAGGGTCCTATATAGCTGTAACATTACCTCTCAGCTCTTAAACTCAATCCCACGGTTGATGAAGGCAAATGCACCATATGCCTTCTTAAGCACAGAGTCAACCAGCGCAGCTGCTTTGAGTGTCCTATGGACTCAGACCCCAAGATCCCTTTGATCCTCCACACTGCCAAGAGTCTTGCCATTAATACAATATTCTGCCATCATATTTGACCTACCAAAATGAACTACCTCACACTTATCTGGGTTGAACTCCATCTGCCACTTCTCAGTCCAGTTTTGCATCCTATCAATGTCCCACTGTAACCTCTAAAAGCCCTCCACACTATCCACAACACCCACAACTTTTGTGTCATCAGCAAATTTACTGACCCATCCCTCCACTTCCTCATCCAGGTCATTTATAAAAATCACGAAGAGAAGGGCTCCCAAAACAGATCCCCGAGGCACTCCACTGGTCACCAACCTCCATGCAGAATATGACCTGTCTACAAACACACTTCGCCTTCTGTGGGCAAGCCAGTTCTGGATCCACAAAGCAATGTCCCCTTGGATCCCATGCCTCCTTTCTTTCTCAATAAGTCTTGCATGCAGTACCTTATCAAATGCCTTGCTGAAATCCATATACACTACATCTACTGCTCTACCTTCATCAACGTGTCTAGTCACATCCTCAAAAAATTCACTCTGGCTCGTAAAGCACGAACTGCCTTTGAGAAAGCCATGCTGACTATTTCTAATCATATTATGCCTCTCCACATGTTCATAAATCCTGCGTCTCATGATCTTTTCCATCAACTTACAAACCTCTGAAATAAGACTCACTGGTCTATAATTTCCTGGGCTATCTCTACTCTTGAATAAGGGAAGAACATCTGCAACCCTCCAATCCTTTGGAACCTCTCCTGACCCCATCCCCATTGATGATTCCAAGATCATCGCCAGAGGCTCAGCAATCTCATCCCTTTCCTCCCACAGTAGTCTGGGGTGCATCTCATCCAGTATCGGAGACTTATCCAACTTGATGCTTTCCAAAAGCTCCAGCACATCCTCTTTCTTAATGTCTATATGTTCAAGATTTTCAATCCGCTGCAAGTCATCTCTACAATTGCCAAGATCCTTTTCCATGGTGAATACTGAAGCAAAGTATTCATTAAGTATCTCTGCTATCTCTTCTGGTTCCACACACACTGTCACACTCGATTGGTCCTATTCTCTCATGTCTTATCCTCTTGCTCTTCACATACTTGTAGAATGTCTTGGGGTTTTCTTTAATCCTGTCCACCAAGGCCTTCTCATGGCCCCTTCTGGCTCTGCTAATTTCATTGTTAAGCTCCTTCCTGCTAGCCTTATAATCTTCTACATCTCTATCATTACAGTTTTTTGAACCTTTCGTAAGCTTTTCTCTTCTTCTTAACTAGATTTTCAACAGCCTTTGTACACCACGGTTCCTGTACCCTACCACCCTTTCCCTGTCTCATTGGAACATACCAATGCAGAATGCCATGCAAATATCTCCTGAACATTTGCCGCATTACTGCTATACATTTCCCTGAAAACATCTGTTCCCAATTTATGTTTCCAAGTTCCTGCCTGATAGCTTCAAGTTTCCCCTTACTCCAATTAAACATTTTCCTAACTTGTCTGTTGCTATCCCTCCCCAATGTTATGGAAAAGGAGATAGAATTGTGATCACTATCTCCAAAATACTCTCCTGCTGAGAGACCCGATACCTAATCAGGATCATTTCCTAATATCAGATCAAGTACAGCCTCTCGAAGCAAGAAGGCTGCGAGTGGAATGACTGAAGGGATTTTTGGAGAGAAGGCACTTTACTACTCGGGGTGAAGAGAGGCAAGACTGCGCAGGCGCGTGACGTCAGCCAGTAGAGAGTGGGAAGAGTTTAAAAAGAAGTCCGCCATATACAGTGGGCAGCAGAGTGAGAGGGTCTTGGCTCAAACGGGGCTTCGGCGAAGAACTGCTTCGCAGAGATTCACAGATAACAGTCTTTGACTTCCCCAGCAGGCTCTTCCCCTTTTCCCGTGGTCCTTTTCCACTAACATTCGTTGCTCTGACATGACAGGTGAGCTCAGATCTGTGCCATACTCCTCCTGTGACATGTGGGAACTCAGGAAGACTGACAGTGTCCCTGAAGACTACATGTGCAGGAGGTGCGTCCAGCTGCAGCTCCTGATAGACCGCATGGCAGCACTGGAGCTGCGCATGGACTCACTTTGGAGCATCCGAGATGCTGAGAATGTTGTGGATAGCACATTTAGTGAGTTGGTCACACCACAGTTTAAAGATCTAAGGAAAGGTAGGGAATGGGTGACCAACAGGAAGAGTAGTCGCAGGAAGGTAGTACAGGAGTCTCCTGCAGTCATCTTCCTCCAAACCACATATACCACTTTGGAGTCTGTTGGGGAGATGGCTTATTAGGAGAAAGCAGCAGTAGCCAGGATCATGGCACCATGGGTGGCTCTGCTGCACATGAGAACAAGAAAAAGAGTGGCGGAGCTGTTGTGGTAGGGGGGATTCCATGGTAAGGGGAATAGAGAGGAACTTCTGTAGCCGCAAATGGGACTCCCGCATGGTGTGTTGCCTCCGGGGTGCAAGGGTCAGAGGTGTCTTGGAGAGGTTGCAGGGCATTCTGAAAGGGGAGAGTGAGCAGCCAGCTAGGAAGAAAGTGGGATGAGGTCCTACAAGCTGAATTTAGGGAGCTAGGAGATAAATTAAAGTGTAATCCCTCAAAGGTAATCATTTCAGGATAATTACCGATGCTACGTGCTAGCCAGAGCTGGTACAGCAGGATAGCTAGAATAAATATGTGGCTTGAGCGGTAGTGCAGGAGTGAGGGTTTCAGGTTCTTGGGTCTTTGGAACTGCTTCTGGGGGAGGTGGGACCAGTACCATCCGGACGGTCTAAGTCTGGGTAGGGCCGGGATCAATGTGCTAGGGAGATTGTTTGCTAGTGCTGTTGGGGAGGCTTTAAAGGGAACCCACACAGAAAAGAAGAGGGAAGTGATGCAGAGACCAAAGCTAGAGTGAATGAAGAAAAAAGTAAGAGTAGAGTGCATAAAAGTAAAAAGCAAAAATTGCATAGGTCACTAGATCCTAAAAGGACGATGAGTATAAGAGCACTTTATCTAAGTGCCCGTAGTATTAGAAACAAAAGTTAGTGAACTTGTGGCACAGATCAGTACCAAGGCACATGATTATGTGGCCATTACAGAAACCTGGTTGCAAGGTGGAGATAACTGGGAATTAAATATCCAAGGCTATCAGGTAATTCGGAAAGATAGGCAGGAAAGCAGAGGAGGTGGAGTGGCTCTCTTGATTAGGGATGAAATCAGGGCGATTGTGAGAGATGATATAAGATCTACAGAGCAGAATGTTGAGTCCATCTGGGTAGCGATTAAGAATAGTAAAGGGAAAAAAATCACTGGTGGTTGTTGTCTGTAGGCCACCTAATGAAAATATTGCAGTGGCAGAGGCGATTAGCCAAGAAATAACTGAGGCTTGTAAGAACAGAACGGCAGGTTCATGGGGGATTTTAACTTCCACATAGATTGGGTGAATCAGGTTGGTCAAGGAAGTCTCGAGGAGGACTTCATAGAATGAATCCGTGATGGCTTTCTTGCGCAGCATGTTAGTGAACCTACAAGGGAAAATACTATCTTAGATCTAGTCCTGAGCAATGAGACAGGTATGATTAACAATCTTGTTCTTCTCTTGGAAAGAGTGATCATAATATGATTGAATTTTGCATTCAGATGCTGGATGAAATAGATCTAAAACTAGTGTATTATGCTTAAACAAGGAAGACTACAATGGGATGAGGGAGGAATTGGCTAATGTGGATTGGGATCGCAGGCCATTTGGTAGGGCAGTTGAGGAACAGTGGAATACTTTCAATGTGATTTTTCACAGTGCTCAACAGAAGTATATTCCAGTCAAAAGTAAGGACAGTAAGTGTGGGGAGAGCCAGCCTTGGATAACTAAGGAAATAAAAGATAGTATCAAATTAAAAGCTGGTGTCCAAAGTTGCGAAGAGTAGTGGGGGACTGGTGAATTAGGAAATCTTTAAAAAGCAACAGAGCACAACTAAACAAGAAATAAGAAAAGGGAAGATAGAGTATGAAAGTAAATCAGCACAAAATACAAAAACAGACAGCAAAAGTTTTTATAAATATATTAAGCGGAAGAGTGTGGCTAAAGTCAATGTAGGTCCCTTGGAAGACAATAAGGGGAAATTAATATTGGGTGATAAGGAAATGGCTGAGGCATTGAACGTCTATTTTGTGTCGATCACGGTGGAGGGCACGTCTAATATGCCAAAGAAGGATGTTATGGATGAAATGGGAGGTGAGGACCTCAATAAAATCACTGTCACTAAAGAGATATTGATGATCAAACTAGAGGGCCTGAAAGTAGGTAAATATCCTGGTCCTGATGGGATGCATCCCAGGGTGCTGAGGGAATTGACGGAGGTTATAGTAGACATGTTGGTAATCATTTAACAAAACTCTCTAGACTCTGGGCAGGTCCCGGTGGATTGGAAGACAGCAAATGTCACTTCACTTTTTAAAAAGGCATTTAGGCAAAAGACGGGAAACTATAGGCCAGTTAGCTTAACATCTGTAGTTGGGAAAATACTTGAAGCTGTCATTAAGGAAAAAATAGTGAAACATTGAGAAAGGAGTGGTTTCATTGGACAGTTGCAGCATGGATTCAGAAAAGGCAGGTCCTGTTTGACAAACTTACTGGAGTTCTTTGAGGACATAATGAGTGCAGTGGATAGAGGGGAACAGGCAGATGTCGTATACTTGAATTTCCAGAAGGCATTCGCTAAAGTGCCGCACAAGAGACTTATAAATAATATACGGATGCCTGGAGTCGGAGGAAGTGTATTGGCATGGATAGTGGATTGGTTAACCAATAGAAGGCAGAGAGTTGGTATAAATGGGTGTTTCTCCAGTTGACAGTCAGTGGTGAGTGGGGTGCCGCAGGGGTCGGTGCTGGGCCCGCAGCTGTTTACTATTTACATTGATGATTTGGAAGAGGGGACTCAGTGTAACGTAGCAAAACTTGCTGATGACACTAAACAGAGCAGAAAAGCAAATTGTACAGAGGATGTGGAGAGTCTGAAGAGGGATATAGACAGGTTAAGTGATTGGGCCAAGGTCTGGCGGATGGATTACAACGTTGGTCAATGTGAAATCATCCACCTTGGAAGGAATAATAGAAGAGCAGATTATTATATAACTAGTGAAAGATTGTAGCATGTTGGTGTGCAGAGGGACTTGGGAGTGCTTGTTCATGAATCACAAAAAGTTGGCTTGCAGGTACAACAGATTATTAAGAAGGCAAACGGAATGTTGGCCTTCATTACTACAGGGACTGAATTCAAGAGCAGGGAGGTCATGCTGCAACTATACAGGGTACTGGTGAGGCTGCACCTAGAGTACTGTGTGCAGTTCTGGTCTCCATACTTGAGGAAGGATATACTGCAGTGCAGAGGAGGTTCACCAGGTTGATTCCCGAGATGAAGGGGTTAACCTATGAGGCGAGATTGAGTCGCCTGGGACTATACGCTGTGGAGTTCAGAAGAATGAGAGGGGATCTTATAGAAACATACAAAATTTTGAAAGGGACAGAAAAACTAGAAGTAGGAAAGTTGTTTCCATTGGTGAGGCTAGAACTAGGGGACATTACCTCAAGATTCAGGAGAGAAGATTTAGGATGGAGATGAGGAGCAACTGTTTTTCCCAGAGAGTGGTGAATCTGTGGAATTCTATGCCCAGGGAAGCAGTTGAGGCTTCTTCACTAGATATATTTAAGAAACAGTTAGATAGGTTTCTACAGAGTAAGGGAATTAAGGGTTATGGGGAAAAGGCAGGTAGATGGAGATGAGTTTACTGACAGATCAGCCATGATGTTATTGAATGGTGGGACAGGCTCAGTGGGTCAGATGGCCTACTCCTGCTCATATTTCTTATGTTCTTATGTTCTGCTTTTGTAGGCTTATCTACAGGAAACCTTCCTGAACACACCTAACAAATTCCATCCCATCTAAACCCCTTGCTCTAGGGAGAAGTCAATCAATATTTGGGAAATTAAAATCTCCCACCATGACAACTGGAGTACTTATTGTTAAGGGGGACAGCCACAGGTGTACTCTCTAGTATCTGACTCTTGCCCTTCCCTCTCCTGACTGTTACTCACTTATTTTCCCGATGCCCCGGTATGACTACTTGTCTATACCTCCTCTCTATCACCTCCTCACTTTCCCTAACCAGATGAAGGTCATCGAGCTGCAGCTCCAGTTCCCTAACGTGGTCCCTAAGGAGCTGCAACTCAACAGACCAGCACAGATGTGGCCGTCTGGGAGGCTGGGAGTCTCCCAAACTTCTCACATCTGACACCCAGTGCAGAACACCGGCTTCACAGACATATGTCCTGTTTCTATTCCTCACAGGAAACTTACCTCGCCTCAACCCATTATTGCCAAAACCCGAGTGAGCCAAAGCCCTACCACTCTGCCTAAGCTCAATCCGTGGATGACCGCTCCTTTGATGACCACTCCTCTAGGCAGTGTCTTCCTGAAGCCTGAAGCTTCCCTGCTATTTCACTCATGATTGGCGCTCCGGTTACAGCCACTGATAGGCCACATACAGTGGAAAAATGCCCTCGAAGCTCCCTTTTTAAATAACCGCTGCCAACCTGCGAGAAATCCCTCTTGGTAAAGCTCTCTTGACACCGCTGATAGGCCATATACAATGGACAAACGCTCTGGAAGCTCCCTTTTTAAATAACCTCCACTGACCTGCGAGAAAGCCGTCTTGGTAAAGTACTGTTGACACTGCTGGTAGGCCACATGCAATGGCCTATACCATGGATATGTACCACAAAGCAAGGGGTCTGTGGGCCCCAGGTTGGGAATCTCTGCAGAAGACAAAAGTTCTGTCATTTCTTTTCCAAGCTCCTCTCTAATAGAAAGGAGTCTACAGAAATATTTGACAGAAAAACTGGAGCAATGGTGCAAATAACATTTAACAAACCGTAGACTCCTTTTATGAAGAACATCATTTTTTTCTGCAACTGAACTTTGAGAAATTGTTGTTTATGTTTATTCTAAATTATTAGTCAATAAAATCTAATTATAACTCATATATGGAAATTAATAAGCAATCAATGTTTCAGGCCAAGACCCTTCATCAGGACTCAGGAGTTGTGATGAAGGGTCTTGGCCCAAAAACATCAACTATTCATTCATTTCCATAGATGCTGCCAGGCCTGCTGAGTTCCTTCAGCATTTTGTGTGTGTTGACAAGAGACAAAAGACTCTGCAGATGCTGGAAATCCAGAGCAGCAAACAATAGATGCTGCAGAAACTCAGCAGGTCATGCAGCTGCTATGGGGTGGAATGAACAGTTGATAATTAAGGCTTCTGATGAGTCCTGATGAAGGATCTCGGTATCATGTCTTATTAACTTGCTTGACAATGTAAAGGACAAGATCATTAAATTATGATATTTGTGTTCCATAATCCCATTTTCAACTAAAAAATGAAGCTCAAAATAAAGACATCTGATATAAAAATTCTTGCCTTTACGCTTGCTTGAGAAAAAAATGAGTCTAAGCAAGCATATAAAATTAAGCCATTCCAATGCTTTAAAAATGAAGTGTTTTTGACATTTTAAGAAAGGTTTCTTATTATATTTTACATGCTTTCTTGGGTTATGGCACTTAGCTGACTTATTGCAGAGTATATGTGGTCTCACATAATAAGTAGCTGTGAAATATTTTCACATAATAAGCAGCTATGAGTTCAAGTTCAAGTTCAATTTGAATTATCATTCAACCATACATGAATATCCATGAATACAGCCAAATGAAACAGCGTAACTCCAGACCAAGATGCAAAACGCAGTAGCAATAGTCATATACAGCAGAAGGCATGTAGAGCACCTATAAGATAGCAGTACATATAAAATAGAACCTACAACATAGAACAGTACAACACTGGAACAGGCCATTTGCCCCACAATGTTGTGCTGAACCAGGTTTAAAGCAAATCAAAAACATCCAAACACCATGGTCATATCCTTCCATTTTCCTTACATCTATGTGTTTATCCAAAACATCTTTTAAAAGCTTCTAATGCTTCTACCACCATATCAAGCAGCGTATTCCAGGCATCCACATGTATCCAACCCATTGTATCTTTTATTTTCATTTTGCCTTTCAGTACTTTCCCTGACACCTATCTTCTGGTCCAATCCTTCCCTTACTGACCTGGGGCTCTGATTCCCAGCCCCCTTCAGAACGAGCTTTAACTCTCGCAAGTGCCATGAGCAAATCTCCTGGCCAGGTCAAATGTAGTCACACAAAGAATATATAGTCCATGTCGCTGAGTTCATGAATGTTGCAGCAATCTGCAGTCGAACACAATACATCTTGTCTTCTGCTGAGCGAACACTGGAGGGCAGCACTGACTCCAGCATGGGCGCTGTGCCACACTATCTCCGACACTCTGCGGGGCGCCTGACTCCGACTCCTCCCCCTGCCTGGCTGCGAACAGACGACACCACGGTGTGAGGCCTAATCCTGGCTATGAACCAATAAACCAATGAATTAGACTGGCAATATTCCACACTATCAATGTCCAACAGAGTGTTGTAATCACAAGAAAAGTGACCAAGATGATCACGCGCCATTGGACTGAACACCCCCTTCGCGCACCAACGCCTCTCTGTCACAGGTAGCATCAAAGTCCAAACTAAGTTCACCTCCTTCAGTTTCTCAGCCAACAAGTGACTCATTGATGGGGAAGACCTGCGGTACTTCAAGTTCTTAATGTCCAGCAGGGTCTTGTATTAATAAAAAATATATTTTAAAAAAGGCATTAGCTTTGGTTGACCCCGTAGAAGCCGATGCATCCTTGCACACCTCCATCTTACTGGAAATTTACATAGGTGCTGGAAGATTGCCAGAGACTTTGAAATCCTTAGGGACTGATTGATGCTAACACTGTTTAGACATGAGTTGTCTGAAATAGATATTGTGGCACATTTTGGCTTTAAAAGTGTGTAAATCTTTCATCTGATGACTAGCCTCAGAAGATCATAAGGCTAACAGGAAGGAGCTTAAGAAGGAAATTAGGAGAGCCAGAAGGGGCCATGAGAAGGCCTTGGTGGGCAGGATTAAGGAAAGCCCCAAGGCATTCTATAAGTATGTGAAGAGCAGGAGGATAAGACGTGAAAGAATAGGACCAATCAAGTGTGACAGTGGGAAAGTGTGTATGGAACTGGAGGAAATATCAGAGGTACTTAATGAATACTTTATTTCAGTATTCACTATGGAAAAGTATCTTGGTGATTGTAGTGAGGACTTGCAGCAGACTGAAAAGCTGGAGCATGTAGATATTAAGAAAGAGGATGCGCTGGAGCTTTTGGAAAGCATCAAGTTGGATAAGTCACCGGGCCCGGATGAGATGTATCCCAGGCGAGGGAGGAGATTGCTGAGCCTCTGACGATGATCTTTGCATCATCAATAGGGACAGGAGATGTTCTGCAGGATCGCTGAGTTGCAAATGTTGTTCCTTTATTCAAGAAAGGAAGTAGAGATAGACCAGGAAATTATAGACCAATGAGTCTTACCACAGTAGTTGGTACACAGATGGAGAAGATCCTAACAGGCAGGATGTATGAACATTTGGAGAGGTATAATATGATTAGGAATAGTCAGCACAGCTTCGTCAAGGGCAGGTTGTGCCTTATGAACTTGATTGATTTTTTTGAGGATGTGACAAAACATGTTGATGAAGGAAGTGCAGTAGATGTTGTGTTTATGGATTTCAGCAAGGCATTTGATAAGGTACCCCATGCAAGCCTTATTTAGAAAGTAAGAAGGCATGGAATCCAAGGGGACATTGCTTTGTGGTTCCAGTACTGGCTTGCCCACAGAAGGCAATGAGTGGTTGTAGATGGGTCATATTCTGCATGGATGTCAGTCACCAGTGGAGTGCCTCAGAGATCTATTCTGGGACCCTTACTCTTTGTGATTTTTATAAATCTCCTGGATGAGGAAGTGGAGGGACGGGTCAGTAAGTTTGCTGATGACACAAAAGTTGCGGGTGTTGTGGATAGTGTGGAGGGCTGTCAGAGGTTACAGCGGGTCATTAAAAGGATGCTAAACTGGGCTGAGAAGTGGCAGATTGAGTTCAACCCAGATAAGTGTGGTGGTTCATTTTGGTAGGTCAAATATGATGGAAGAATATATTATTAATGGTAAGACTCTTGGCAGTGTGGAGGATCAGAGGGATCTTGGGGTCTGAGTCCATAGGACACTCAAAGCAGCTGCACAGGTTGGCTCAGTGGTTAAGAAGGCATATGGTGTATTGGCCTTCATCAATCCTGGAGTTGAATTTAGGAGCCAAGAGGTAATGTTGCAGCTATATAGGACCCTGGTCAGACCCCACTTGGAGTACTGTGCTCAGTTTTGGTCACCTCACTACAGGAAGGATATAGAAGCCATAGAAAGGGTGCAAAAGAGATTTACAAGTATGTTGCCTGGACTGGGGTGCATGTCTTATGAGGATAGGTTGAATGAACTCGGCCTTTTCCCCTTGGGGCGACGGAGGTTGAGAGGTGACCTGACAGAGATGTATAAGATGTTGAGAGGCGTTGATGGTGTAGATAGTCAGAGGCTTTTTCCCAGGGCTGAAATGGTTGCCATAAGAGGGTACAGGTTTAAGGTGGTGGGAAGCAGGTACAGAGGAGATGTCAAGGGTAAGTTTTTTTTACTCAGAAACTGGTGAGTGCTTGGAATGAGCTGCTGGCAATGGTGGTGGAGGCAGATACGATAGGGTCTTTTAAGAGGCTTTTAGATAGGTACATGGAGCTTAGTAAAATAGAGGGCTATAGGTAAGCCTAGTAATTTCTGAGGTAGGGACATGTTTGGCACAACTTTGTGGGCTGAAGAACCTGTATTGTGCTGTAGGTTTTCTATGTTAGCCTATTAATTCAATTAATGTTCTTTTTTTATTAGTAAAGAAAGGATTGAGACACTAAGGGTACCTGGTAATTCATTTAGCTCTGCTAATGTAGGAATTGTGCCTTTTTGCTCATAAAAATGACCTGTGACAGGTATATCAAACAAAAACTATGCTGAATGTTATAATAGGGAATCTTTCTTTACTCCTCAGAAAATAAAATGAAAGATTTGGACACATCTTGAATTACAAAGTTTCTGTGCTTTCACCTTTGAAATGAAGCTTCTTGCAGGAATAATCCTCATCAATGTCCAAGATTCTGCACAGAAAATAAAATTCCCTAGACCTATAGACACTATGGTAAGGAATACCAAGCAGCTATAACAGAGCCAGGTGATGCTTTTGGGCAAAATTTTAACTGTTCTTTCCCCTCTATAGATGGTGCCTAATCTGTTGAGTTCCTGTAGCATTTTATGTGGATTTCCCATACAACATCAGGTCAGTTTACAGGCACCATGTGGGTAAAGGGTCAATATCTGGCTGTGAAGTCAACTTCCCAAGTAACACAAGTCTTCGGCCCTGAAATCTTAACAAACAAGATTTGTGTTTTGGTAAAAGTTTACCATGACTGTGGCAAAAAGAAACACTTTGCATTATCACAGTTTCCATAAAAGAGAAAGTAGAAATTTTAACCCCCAAATACTTTGTCCTAATGATGATAGAGTCAAAATTAATAAGAATGTAAGCTGGTGACCTATTGAACACAGTATACTTGAAGGTACTCAATGACAATTAGTAACTGCTTTCGACAAATCTTATAACTCTTATATGGACAGGAGGAGGAGTATAGGAAACTGATACAGGACTTTGTGATATGGTGCAACTCAAACTACCTGCGTCTCAATATCACCAAGACCAAGGAGATGGTGGTGGACTTTAGGAGATCTAGGCCTCATATGGAGCCAGTGATCATTAATGGAGAATGTGTGGAGCAGGTTAAGACCTACAAGTATCTGGGAGTACAGTTAGACGAGAAGCTAGACTGGACTGCCAACACAGATGCCTTGTGCAGGAAGGCACAGAGTCGAATGTACTTCCTAAGAAGGTTGGCGTCATTCAATGTCTGTATTGAGATGCTGAAGATGTTCTATAGGTCAGTTGTGGAGAGCGCCCTCTTCTTTGTGGTGGCGTGTTGGGGAGGAAGCATTAAGAAGAGGGACGCCTCACGTCTTAATAAGCTGGTAAGGAAGGCGGGCTCTGTCGTGGGCAAAGTACTGGAGAGTTTAACATCGGTAGCTGAGCGAAGGGCGCTGAGTAGGCTACGGTCAATTATGGATAACTCTGAACATCCTCTACATAGCACCATCCAGAGACAGAGAAGCAGTTTCAGCGACAGGTTACTATCGATGCAATGCTCCTCAGACAGGATGAAGAGGTCAATACTCCCCAATGCCATTAGGCTTTACAATTCTACCGCCAGGACTTAAGAACTTTTTAAAGCTATTATTAATGCTTTTTGAGATGGTGATTTAGATGCATATCATATTTTTTTTTACTGAGTTAAGTATTGTATGTAATTAGTTTTGCTACAACAAGTGTATGGGAAATTGGAAAAAAGTTGAATTTCCCCATGGGGATGAATAAAGTATCTATCTATCTATCTATCTATCTATCTATCTATCTATCTAACTCAGTGGAGAATGGCTATATAATGCCTAATAATCACTGTTTTTCCTTCATGCATGGGCATATGACAGTCCCACTGTCAAAGAATTAATGTCCATAGCTTCAAAAGAAGGCAGAATCAATATGACATATCTAAAGAATATAAAGATAGTGAGCAATTTCAAGTACCTGGGTATCAAGATCTCTGATTCCAACATATCAATGCAGTTATAAAGAAGGCTGGAGAGTGGCTATATTTCATTAGGTGTTTGAAGACATTAGTTTGTCACCTAAAACACGCCAGATGTACCAAGGTGAGCATTCTGACAGGTTGTATCACTGTCTGGTATGGGGGTTGGAGGTGGTGGGAGGGCTACTGCACAGGTCAAAAGGAAGCTACAGCAAGTTGTAAAATTAGTCAGCTCCATCTTGGATACTACCCTTTGTATTATTCAAAACATCTTCAAGGAGCAATGACTCAGAAAGGCAATGTTCATTATTAAGGACCCCCATCACCCAGAGCATGTCCTCTTCTTGTTTCAACCATCAGGAAGGGAGGTACTGAAGCCTGAAGGCACACACTCAGCAATCAGGAACAGTTTCTTCCTCATTGTCATATGGTTTCTAAATGGACATTGAACCCATGAACACTACCTCACTTTCAAAAAAAATATATTATTTCTGTTTTTGCACTATTTTTAATCTATTGAATATAGATATATATACTTACACTAATTGATTATTATTTTTTAAAATTTCTTTTTTTTCTATATTATCATGTACTGCATTGCACTGCTGCTGCTGCTAAGTTAACAAATTTCATGACGGATACCAGTGATATTAAACCTGATTCTTCTGAAGAATTCTTCCTCTATCTAGACAGGAGATTTCAAACACACATCCCGATAACTAGCAAATTGCCCATTGTATCTTAGTGTTAAAGTTTCATTCAAGCTACTGTAGGTCAGGTAGCACAGTGTTACTTATTGACTATTACTCTGTCTTTAGCTGTTTGATCGAATACCATTCTCTAAGGGTTTGCTCAGTTCTGCATGTTTTATGATGTGATTTTCATTAAAGGTTCAGTTCTGACATTAAGAAATAATGAAGAATAAGAAAAAAAGTACATTAATTAAGAAATTTAAGGAGAACAGAGATTCTTAAGCTTTTTCTAAGGCTCCATCCTTTTGAACAAATCTTGGCTATAGCGCACCTTTCTCTAAGCCAAAGAAAGCAACATCCTGAGTATGATTAGGTTGGTTATCTTCACCTTGATTTTCATGGTCAAAGTAAGATGCTCCCAGCTTGTTGGAGATAATGTGATACATCTTTTTGTTTTGTAACTCTATGAAAATTGGTTGCATTACAGTGAGATTTTCAGTAAAACTATGTCTCCTTGAGAAAACTGCATTACAGGTCATAATGAAAGATGTCACAGCAATGATATGATAGCAGGCAGGCTAGGGGTCTGTGAAATTGTTATGAAATCATAAGTACAGCAGAAGAATATGGTTTTAGTAGGTAAAATTTCCAAGTGGGATGAGTTTAACTTTGTATTCCTTGGTGTGGAGGAGAATAAGTGGTACCCTTATTAAAAGATCCAAAGACGATTGATATGATAGATGTTGAAAGGTTTTCATTAGTGGATGAGTCACAAACAAGGGAACATGGTTCAAAAATAAAGGGCTGGTCTCTTGAAATGAGGTTAATAGTAATTCCTTCTGTTAGAGGGAATTCTCCACTCCCAATGGTCTTGGAAACCAGATTATGAGATTTATTTAGGGTAAAGATAGATAAATATTTGTAAGGTTGAGGAATTGATGGCATGAGGACTGGAACTTAAAAGGAGTTGGGGCCAGCACAGATCATACATGATCATATTGCTTGGAAGTATAGACATACTGGGCAGAAGGCACCACTCTATTTCCTATTTTCTTACGTTCTTGTAAAGTTTGATGCAGATTCATTATCAATAATAAGTCAGATCTGGCGTTTAAACACCCATCATGTACCATTGACATCTAGGGTCCCACATCTCCATGTTTTACAACAAGGGATTGAAGAAATGAAATTAAGATTGACTCGGAATAGTGTCCTGCTACTTCTTGGGCCCTTAGCTCCCAGTGGAGCAGAGGCCATTGATGACCTCCTATCTCCATTATCCGCTGAAGTTGAGTTCATCGATGTTTCTGTAATCCATTGTATCCACTGTACAGGGGATTGGTTTACACAGCTTCACCAGAGCCCTATTGACCAGAGGACCTCACGTGTTCTGTACACACCAGCTGTGTGGCGAAAAAGGCATAACAGCGCCTCTTTCACCTCAGACGGTTGAGGAAGTTTGGTACTTTCTACAGGGGCACAAATGAGAGCATCCTGACTGGCTGCATCGCTGCCTGGTATGGGAACTGTACTTCCCTTAATCGCAGGACTCTGCAGAGCATGGTGCCGACAGCGCAGCGCATCTGCAGTTGTGAACTTCCCATGATTCAGGACATTTACAAAGGCAGATGTGTAAAAAGGATCTGTAGGACCATTGGGAACCCGAGTCACCGCAACCACAATCTATTCTGGCTGCTACCATCCAGGAAACGGTACTGTAGCATAAATGCCAGGACCAACAGGCTCCAGAACAGCTTCTTCCACCAGGCCATCAGATTGATTAATTCATGCTGATTTGAATGTATTCCAAGTTATATTGATTGTTCTATTATAAATTAATATAAATTACGTGATTGCACATTGCACACTTAGATGGAGAGGTAACATAAAGATTTTTACTCCTCATGTATGTGAAGGATGCAAGATATAAAGTCAATTCAATTCAATTCATTTGGATGGCCTTACCTGTTTCCACCTCTCAGGACTTTGAGAAGAATGGTTGTAGAAGAAAATTTGAGGATATTCTCAACCAGTATATAGAATGAAGAGTGGGTTAGGGCATATTGGAGTACATAACTGAGAAACATAGAAACATAGAAAATAGGTGCAGGAGTAGGCCATTCGGCCCTTCGAGCCTGCACCGCCATTCAGTATGATCATGGCTGATCATCCAACTCAGAACCCTGTACCTGCTTTCTCTCCATACCCCCTGATCCCTTTAGCCTCAAGGGCCATATCTAACTTCCTCTTAAATATAGCCAATGAACCGGCTAATGAATCAACTGTTTTGTGTGGCTGAGAATTCCACAGATTCACCACTCTCTGTGTGAAGAAGTTTTTCCTCATCTCAGTCCTAAAAGGCTTCCCCTTTATCCTTAAACCGTGACCCCTCGTTCTGGACTTCCCTAACATCGGAAACAATCTTCCTGCATCTAGCCTGTCCAATCCCTTTAGAATTTTATATGTTTCAATAAGATCCGCCCTCAATCTTCTAAATTCCAGTGAGTATAAGCCTAGTCGATCCAGTCTTTCTTCATATGAAAGTCCTGCCATCCCAGGAATCAATCTGGTGAACCTTCTCTGTACTCCCTCTATGGCAAGAATGTCTTTCCTCAGATTAGGGGACCAAAACTGCACACAATATTCTAGGTGCAGTCTCACCAAGGCCTTGTACAACTTTTTGTTGTACAACTTGTACAACAATTGACTTTTATTACTTACATCCTTCATATACATGAGTAAGAACCTTTATGTTATGTCTCCATCTACATAATAACTATCATGTACAACAGGATAGTCAATATAACATAGAAATACAGTTGCGTCAGCATGAATTAATCAGTCTGATGGCCAATAATGTAACGTATAATAAAAAAATCACAACCATGGAAATGTAAAAGCCAATATAAAGATCCAAACATAATGAGTTAAAGTGGCCCAGTATAAATAACATTAAATAAAAGAGGAATTTGTTGAGCTTTTAGAAATACACGAGAGATAGGAACAGATTGTAAAAAAAATATAAAAGTAAATTTTTAAAAATTGTTAAAACAACGATCTAGTGAGAAAAGAGATAATTGGAAAATAAATTGCAAGTGATTAAAAGGAATAAACAAAGAGATTTTGCAGATCTGTTTATAGTAGGTGAAACATTAAAAGTAGGATAATGGAGCACTTAAGGAAGCAAGAACTCACATTTGCATAATCTCATCATGCCTAAATTGCTTTACTTGCAGCACAGTACTTTGATATTCAATGACTTTTGCCAAAGGTAACAGTGCATAGTGAGATCCCATAAACGTCCTAAGAGACAAATCCAGGACTATTTGATGAAAATTTTTTTCCTGTTTAATGTAAGGAAGATGAAACCATTTCCATGGGTTATCAAAGTGTATTCTTGTTTTCCCTCATTTTCTCTACAACCCCTTTGAGATATCTTCACTCTGACCTTGTATCTGGTTCACCCCAATTTTTCCAGCCACCACAATATGCAATTTACAGAGTTCAAAGTTCAAAAGTTCAAAGTAAATTTATTATCAAAGTACATGTATGTCCCAAAATACAACCCCATGATTCATTTTCATGTGGTCACTCACAATAAATACTAAGAAACACAATTGTGTAAAGGACAACAAATTGTGTAAATAAATAAATACATACATACATAAATGATATTGAGTGTAGAGTCTTTGAAAGTGAATTCTTAGGTTGTGGATTAGGTCTGTGATAGGGTGATTGAAATTATCCATTCTGGTTTAGGAGCCTGATGGCTGTAGGGTATTAACTGTTCTTGAGCTTGATGGTGTGGGAACTGAGGCTCCTGTATCTCCTTCCTGCATGGCCTGGATGCTGCTTTCCTGTGACACTGCTCCATGTAGATGTGTACAATGGTGAGGAGGGCTTTACCTGTGATTGACTGGGCTGCATCCACTCCTTTTTACACACGCTTTTTTGTTCAGGAGCATTGGTGTTTCCATACCAGGTTTTGATGCAACCAGGTAGTACGCTCTGCACTATGCATCTATAGAAACTTACCAAAGTTTTAAATGACACACTGAAACTTTGCAAAGTTCTCAAAAAGTACAGGCACTGCCATGCCTTGATTGTCATGGCACTTATGTGCTGTGGCCAGGATAGATCCTCTGAAATGATAATGCTGAGGAGTTTAAAGTTGCTGATCCTCTCGGCTTCTGACTAACTAAATCTTTCTTCTGCTTACCATCCACTCCTCCCTTATGATGCTCCTTAAATGTATCTGGTGATGTATGCCTTGGTGACAATCTTTTTTAAACATGTTCCTTTAAAGTGCCGTGTATTGTCTATCTTGGTGACAGAAGAGAAATGCCTATCATTGTTGATGTACCTGTCAATTTATTCTTGCTGAGCTTGGCTCTAGCGGACAATGAGAGAATTTCCTGGACATCCCTGTAAACACCTGCATGACCTGCAGCATCTGGCTGCAAGGGTTTAATGTCTAACCCAAATAATAGTCGATCTGCAGTTCAGAGAGGCAATGGCAAATCACCAGTGCCCACTGACATTTTTAAAGCTTTTCCTGCTATGAGAATCTGATGTTTTGCCCTTTTCCAATATTTGGTGAGTGGATTAGATGGTGGAACGTCATCTGGTTTGCATTCAAATGAACTTTATTGCAATCTTCCAGGGAATATTGAACATAAGGTTTGCTTGTATAACAGACTGAGCGGTGAAGGTATCAGTGAGCAACCCATCTGGCAGGCAAACCATCCAAATTTCATCTGGGCTCTGACCAAAAGAGTGAGACTGATGTGGCTGGAAGTGAAAAGGAAATGAGAAATACATCTCTATGTTGAATCCAACTGTGAGAGTGCCCTTTCATCAGTCTCCCAGAGCTCAAAGGCTTGGCATTGGCTTGAGATAAGTAATCAAAGAATTGTAAAAAGGTCATAAAATACACTTCCAAGTTCAGGTAAAAAGTTCCTGCCTTTTGGGCTGAAGAGATTTGAAAGTATTCAGAAATTTAGAATCTAACAAAAGTTTCTAAACAAACAAAAAAAAATCAATCAATGCAGTCAACAGAATCTAGCAAGTTTAATCCCAGCAAAGTATCATGCCCAGATGGCACATGACAAAGTTCTCATTACACAGCCTGGCATATTTTCTGATGCATGGGTTTAATTGTCCTTGTCAAAATTGCTCTGCCACAAACAAGTTTCATCCTGTCACAACAGGATGTTTTTCATAGAAATCGATGAGAAAGGATTAAAGTCAAAACTTGATACCAGTGGACCAATATTCAGTGGGTCACTAATCCTGTAGATGCTTATTAATCATTAAGAATGCAAGTCAACTGAGAAGCAATTGAGGCTCAATCTATTCCACAAGTTGAACTCCCATCCAGGTGAATGGCTCATTACTATCAAGAAGAAGATACAGAAACATCAGGACTAGGACTGCCAGACTGCATAACTGTTTCTTCCCCCGGCTAATGAATACCCTACCCCCACCAAGGTCTGATCACTAGGACAGCATATTGTTTACTGTTTTCTGTTTACCTGTGCTGTACATTTCACATGCACTTTGAGTTATATTTTATGACCCTACTTGTGTTAATATTTAGTTTTATGTTCCGTGTGTGATATATGTATTGAGGGCGTATAGTGGTTTGGAGGAAAGTTGTTTCATTCTGTTGTATACATGTACTGACAGATAAGAATAAACTTGAACTAGAGCTTGACTTGGACTGCAAGAGCCAAAATGATAATGTACTAAAAATAGAGACACAAGAGATTGCAGATGCTAGAATCTGGAGCAAGAACACAAAAAGCTGGAAGAACTCAGCAAGTCAGGCAACATTTATAAAGGGGAATTTACAGTTAATATTTTCAGTCAAGATCCCCTCATCTGGATTCAAAGATAAAGGAGAAATAGCTATATAAAAAGGTGATGGGAGAGAGGCTGAGCAAGGGCTGGCAGGTGATAGTTTAATTCAGGAATTTCAGGAATTTCCTATTAATTTCAGGAGTGAAAGGGTTACTGTATGAGGAACGTCTGGCAGCTCTTGGGCTGTATTCCCTGGAGTTCAGGAGAATGAGGGGGGATCTCAGAGAAACATTCCAAATGTCAAAAGGCCTGAACAGATTAGATAAGGTAAAGTTATTTCCCATGGTATGGGAGTCTAGGACAAGAGGGCATGACTTCAGGATTGAAGGACGTCCATTTAGAACAGAGATGCGGAGAAATTACTTTAGTCAGAGGGTGGTAACTCTGTGAAATTTGTCGCCATAAGTGGCTGTGGAGGCCAAGCCACTGGGTGCATTTTACGGCAGAGGTAGAGAGGTTCTCGATTAGCCAGGGCATCAAAGGGTATGGGGAGAAGGCAGGGGAGTGGGGATGGCTGGCAGAATTGGTTCAGCTCATGAGTGAATGGCGGAGCAGACTCGATGGGCGAAACAGCCTACTTCTGCTCTATATCTTATGGTCTTAATTCAGGAGAGGGACTCGATTGATATGTAGATGGGAGGGGAAAGAGTGGGGGGAATTCAGAAGTTGGGAAGTGGTAAGTGGAACTGACGCAGGGATGAAAGTGATGGAGTTAGATATGAGAGGAAAGCAAAGCATAGAATAAATAGAGGTATCTATGAAGTGAAATGGACTGTCAAAGTTTTGTGTCTAGACTTACCGTAGATTCCGGACTACAGAGCGCATCTGATTAAAAGCCGCTGGCTCTAATTTTAGAAATAAAATCAATTTTTTAATTGTAAAGGCCGCACCGGATTTTAGGCCGCACCGGATTTTCGGCCGCAGGTGTCCCACGTTGTAATATGAGATATTTACACAGAAAGATATTACACGTGAGGATTTTTTTAACTTTTAATTAAATCCATATGGTAACAAAAACAAATACATATTGCAAATGCTTTTTTTCGAACCGTGCCCGTAACGCGGCTACTTTTAAATACGTTGCGTATACTTCTTTACTGAACAACATTCCAATATCTCCTAATGACTGGTAAAAAATATATATACTGCAGCCTACCAGGAAAAGTTATTGATCATCTTTAACTTAAAAGCAGCGTTCGCTCAGATCCAAAGCCGCTCGCGTAATGCGCTCCCTCCCTCCGTCCCGTTTCATCGCAAACCGGCATTTTCCCACAAGACACCGCGAAACCGGGTGTGACGTCATAGCATCCCGCGATGTAGTACAGAAAACAAATATACCGGTAGTTAAAACTCTTCTAACTTTAACTAGAAAATGAATTACTAAGCGAAAATATTATAAACTAAGTAACTGCCATAAGGCAGCACAATGCTTCGAGTGTTTTCCATGTTGATGAGGGTGAGTACAAATGACTGATTTACAATAATTTAATTGTGAAAGTGCGCTTGATTTATCGTACAATTTCATTGGACCTCTGTGAACTACTCATCAATTTTATTGGTCTACTGTTATGAGGCAAAATGTTTACGAGGCGGCATGAAAAAAAACCATGTATTAGCCGCTCTGGATTATAGGCCGCAAAGTTCAAAGCTGTTCAAAATGTGGGAAAAAAGTAGCGGCTTAAAATCCGGAATCTACGGTAGTTAAAATCTGTTGAACTAATTTTAGCATTGTGACTTCTAAGAGGTGGAAGAAATCTAATGGACATTTAAAAGAATTGTCTAGATAATATCTCCCACTGAAATAATCACAAATTCTTCTTGTTGTTCACACTGAAAGCAAAGATTATAGATCAGAGCCAAGCCAGTTACTCACCATCTCCTAGCTCCTATTTCTCAGTTGAATATTGCTCGTCTTCTACCTCTCAATAAGTAACGATGTAAATTAGCTACAGCTGCCTGTATTTCTGAGAGATAACATACTAATGAAACTTATTTCATTGCTTACACATCCCTGAACTGATCATACAAACTATGGACTCACTTTCATGGATGTGTTCAGGAAAGATTTATTAATCAGTCCATAGAAGTCTCAACTTAAGAGAGTGTGATACTAGATCCCCTCTCAGGGAATGAGACAGGGCAGGTAACAGAAATTTGAGTACAGAATCACTTTACAATCAAGTGATTATAATGTTACTAGTTTCAAGGTAATTTTTGGAAAAGTGTAGGTCTGGTCCGCAGGTTGAGATTCTAAATTGAAGAAAGGACAATTTTGATGGAATCAGCAAAGATCTGGCAAGTGTGGATTGGATAGCTGTTTTCTAGCAAAGGCGTATGTGGTAAATGGGAGGCCTTCAAAGGTGAAATTTTGCGAATACAGAATTGGAATGCTCCTGTTAGAATAAAAGGCACGGATAACAGGTTTTTGGAGCCTTGGTTTTCAAGAGATATTGAGGCCCCCAATTAAGAAAAGGAAGGAAGTGCATAACTGGTATATGTAGGTAGGTACAAATGAGGGTCTTGAGGAGTATAGAGAATGCAAGGTAACAATTAAGAAGGAAATCATGAGTGCTAAAAGAAGGCATGATGTTACTCTAGCAGACAAAGAGAAGGAAAATCCTAAGGACTTCTACAGATAAATTAAGAGCAAAAGGATAGCAAGGGACAAATTGTGGCCCTCTGAAAGATCAGAGTGGTAATCTACGAGTGAAGCCAAAAGAGATGGGGAAGGTCTTCAATGGATTTTTTTTTTCCATCTGTACTTACTTGGGAGATGGACACAGTCTATAGATTTGAAGGAAAACAGGAGCAAGGACATGGACCCTATACAGTCTACAGAGGAGGAGGTGTTTGATGTCTTTAGGCAAATTATGGTGAATAATCTGCATGGTCTGACAAGGTCTTCCCTCGGACCTGTGAGAGGGTAGTGCAGAAATTGAAAGGGTCCTAATGGAGATATTTAAAACATCTTTTAAATGTCTCCCAAATAAGTGAATTGTGACTTCTATGTTAAAAATAAGATAGCTATTTAGAGATAGGTCCTTCAGGGCATTTGAGTCATGCTGCCTAGCAACCCCCAACAATCTCTGATTTAACCCTAACCTAATCACGGGACAAATTACAGTGACCAATTAATCTAGTAACTGGTCCACCTTTGGACTGTGGGAGTGAACTAAACCACCCATAAAAAGCATGCCTTCCATGGGGAGAACGTACAGACTTCTTACAAAGGACATTGGGCTTGAACTCCGAACTCTGATGTCCGGACTGTAATAGTATCTCCCTAACCGCGACACTACCGTGGCACCCATCTTGTGTTCTACCAGAGTTAACGTCAGTTTGAGTTTTCTGACCATAACTGGAATTACTGCTTACTTTTTATTTAGAGACACGGCAGACTCTCTGGCCCTTCCAGCTCAATGAGCCCATGCTGCCTAATTATAGTCATGTGACCAGTTAAACCAATCCTAACGTCTTTGGAATGTAAGAGAAAACCAGAGCACCTGGAGGAAATCAACGCAGTCATGGGGAGGATGTACAAACTCCTTATAGACAGTGGTGCGGGTGGACACACGCACAAGCCCCCACCGGTCTCGTAGCGTCTCTCCTGGTGCGTCTGAGGGGTGTTCCCCAGACCCTACTTTTATCCCCACTCACGGGTCTCAGGTGTCAATCAGGTTGGGATGATGCAATCCCTCAACCAGACCACTCTGGTTGCCCCTTGAGGGGTTTCAATGAATAGAACAGTACTCAATACACAATTCCTTCTTCAAGAGACAATAGCAGTAATCAGTGGTTCCGTTCTGCTTTTGTTAGGAGGAGACATTCCACCTTTGTGTATCCCTGTGTTGTCTCTCTCTCATTACTGACATGAGCTGTTTATCTCTCTCATTTCCTGGGTATCAGACCCGAAATAATAGCGATTTTGCGATTCTCAAAAAGGGGGGGGCGACTTTGCACCCTTCTGCCCATCAGAGTTGCTCCTCATTCGTAACAGTATTTGGGTGTTTCTAAATGTCAGAAACAAGTAGAAGAATTCAGCTTTTTGACAGCTGTCTAACCCTGACATTTAAACGTTCTTCCAACACACCTCAGGTCAGGTTTTATCTACGGAAAGATGAAAAAAGATAATATTTCAGGTTAAAGGCCTTCATCAGAGTCTTGAACCATTACCTCTGCTTCTCTTGCCACAAATACTGCCTGACGTACTGAGTATTTCCAGTAGTGCATGTTTCTGCTCTGGATTTATAGCACCTGCAATAGCTTAGATGTCATTTACCCTCAGAATTGTCTGCAAAAGATGTTTTTCAGCATTTTTGTGGGTGAGGCTTGTTCTGTACCCTACTCCACACCTATGTGATGGGATTTGCATTCTGAAAGATTTTGTGATGTGCAGGGCATCATGACTTAGAACAATAGCAGCTTTTTCCTGCATGCCCACCGCAGGTAAACGGCATAAGATTACATGTGATCCTTTAACGTAGCTTTGCTGTGAACATGAGCTACCCAGTGCTGACTGCACTTTCTGGGCCAGCAGTTTATTTTTGCATTGATATATCAAGTTGTTTGCAAATAAATCATGCAATGATAGCTTCGCCTGCAGAAATCTATTAGCATAGCAATATCAATCATTTTAAGTTAGCAAGAAATTTTTTTCTGCCTTTCCAAAATTACTTGCTTGATTGTCTACAAGGAATGATTTCATTTCAATGCATGTTCTATAATGCACAAGAAATGTGCCCCCTATTAAACGATGCTACTAGCTTTAAGTTTAATGTGAAATCAGGTAATTTTAATTGTGGTATATAATCTATAAGTCCAGCTAAAAGAAGACCTCACTTGATCTCTGAGGAAATGTGTGGTCACGTTATGTAGCTAATCTTTGGTTTTATAGAGTTCTCATTACAAATGCTGACAGATGTTTAATCAGCTCTTAATAAGGATCAGTGTCACTAAGTGTTAAATGCATATGAACATGAATTTTAGTTGCGTGCATAGAGAATCATATCTTGCTCTTATCTAATTCATTTTAGCATGTCCATTTAAAAAGAAATCCACCATGTTTCAATTATATTGCCTATAGTTTTGAAGACATGCTTATGAAGATAGATTCCTTTAATTTTCAAACATGTTGTAAATTTTACCAAAAGAGAGTCCTTTTTCCAAATTCTTAATATTCGAACATCAAAAGGGAGTGAAATCTCTCTTTTTCAAGCAGTCTGAAGAGGCATTGGGAATTGACAGCTCATTTTCTAAACTACATCCAGTCAGTGAGTCAGGGTTCTGACAATTAGTAGATCGACAGTGTAACTGAATAACAATAGCAAAATGTAATTATCTTTCTTCTCCTGATGTGCTTTCATAAAAGAATGTAGAACTTAGAATGGTGTGGCACTGGAACAGTACCCTCGGCCCACGGTTTCTTTGCTGATCATGATGTCCAGTGGAAGTAATCGCATCTACCTTCACACGATCCAAATCCCTCATTCCCTTCATGGTTACCAGGCTGTCTAAATGCCACAATACTGTCTGCTTCCACTATCATCCCGGGCAAAGCGTTTCACTCTCTGCATAAAACCCTTGCCGCACACATCTTAAACTTTCTATCACTCACCTGAAAGCTTTGCCCATTAGCATTTGATATTTCTGCTCTGGGAAGAACACTCAAGACCACCTATCCCATCGACACCTCTCAAAATTTTCTCCTCTCAGCCTCTAATGCAACCCAAAACAACCCAAATATGTCCAATCTCTCTGTATGGTTATAACTTTCTAATCCAGTTAGCATCTGGGTCAATCTCCTCTGTACTCTCCTCAAAGCCTCTACATACTTGCTATATGGAGTGATCAGAAATGAATGAAATTTTCCAGATGTGGCATCAGCCATTGTTGTGCTCTGAATATTTGAGTATCAAGAGATTTATGGAAATAATAAAATCATTGAATGTTACACCTCAGTATGAGTCTATTCTGCCCTCTTCACCCATTTTAGCTCTTCTGTATCCTTTCTATAAAACACTTTTATTTTACAGTGCTTTTCTGTATCTAGCATTTATCCAATTTCTTTTCGAAAGTTCATACTGAATTTGTATTTGCAATCCTCACTTCTCCAAATTTTCTTTCTGGACCACTGACCTTGAATCCACAGATCTCCTTGCAGTGAAAATATTTTCCTAAAGTTGTCTACCAATCCCACAAACTGAATGCTTTGTCCATGTTCTCTATCCTCTCTACAAGTATCTCATTTATACAATACATTTACATTTGCATCCAACTTGAATGATACTTACAGTATATTGGCTGCTAAAAGAAAATGGCCTCTATCCCAAGTCATTATGTGAAATCACCATTGGTTACACCCAAGCCAACCATAACACAACATGGAATACTGTGGATTAAAATTAGCTCTGCTTAAACCTCCAATAACCTCATCACTTCATCAATACAACAGTTATATCTCAACAATAAACACAGTCCTGACTGCTCTATAAATTTGCAGATCACTGCCTACTTTGTTTTGGAATAGTCTGAGTTCGTTTTGTGCAAGGAATCTACAAGTAGCAGATGGGAAACCTCCATATCCTCAGCCTGGATTATAACATGGGTCACAGATAGTCTGCTAATCCACTGTAACACCCAGTCCCAATGAAAGACTGGATGTTATCTGGGAGTGATACCAGCCAATTGACTTACACAGCAGTGCAGAGCGTTATGATTGAAACATTGTGTGCATCTGCTGCACAATTTCTGCCATATGCCCACTGCCATCTGTCATTGTGAGACATGTTTCATAAAATTGCCATTAAAATGAAGGCAATAACTCACAAAGTGATCATATGGGGCATTAATAAGGAAACTAGTAAGGAGATTCTTACCCCTCCCATTGGCAAACATGTTAATTTTGAAAGAGCAGAACACAACTAATTAGCATTTCTTGAAAATAAAAATTAGGCCAAGAACGTACCCTACTATTTCTCTGTAGAGGGAGTAAAAATTCAAACTGTTTGGTCATTGCTCCTGACAAATTAGGCATTATTGTTTCGACTTGCATGACCATCAAGAGCGGGAGTGAGGTCAACACTGGAGTGGAATTGTGCCTCAGTTAAACGCTAGCATGGGCACAGAACAAAACAGGCACACTGGACATTGCTTGCCCTAGGAAGAATTGATGTGATGTCAAAGGTTCACTTACACTTAACACCTTAATGATACATAAGTTGTTAGGAAAGTGTTCCCCCTTAACTAAATCAACATGCTTTCAAGAATCCATTTACAGATCTATATTAACAATGCCATTCAAAACAGTTTCAAAATAAAATTCCAGTTCTTCATTAAATAATCCTATACGTGTAGGTTCTAAAATCAGCTATGCCATTTTATTTAATTGAAATTATAGTATAAAAGTATAATTATATACTATAATTCATAGTACAAAAGCATACTTACTGTGAGTACTGTGGTTTACAAACCCAGTGCATTTAAGTTATTGGATCCATCTTCTCCCTTTCTCCTAAATCCATACAACAGTGAAATAAAAAGTCAAAATGCACGTTGAAAAGAAACTATAAATCCAACAACTGTAGACCAAGATATTGGCTATCCTGGATGATTAATCTTTAAACTCCAAAGTAGATAATTCTGCACTTCATTATGAATGCTTTACCTATTTCCAAGTTTAACCTATTTAGCATTATTAGAGCATAGAACATAGAATAGTACAGCACAAGCACAGATCTTTTGACCCACCCCCGCCCAGTGTCTGCATGAACACAATGTCAGATTAAACTAAACCTCTTCCACATGCATGTGATCAAAAAGCCTCTAAAACGTCACGGATGCATCTACTTCCATCATTACCCCTGGCAGCGATTTCCTGGCACCTACAACTCTCTGTGGAAAAACCTGGCTTGCACATCTTCTATAAGCTTTCCCCCTTTCACCCTGAATACATGCCCTCTAGTTTTTGACATTTCCACTCTGGGAAAATGATTCTGACTGTCTAACGTATCTATGCTTCTCTTACTTTTATGAACTTCTATCAGGTGTCCGTTCAGCCTCCAATGCTCTAATAATAACAATCCAATTTTGTACAATCTCTCATTACACGATGGGTGATTGATAACTTCATAGCCTAAGGTACAAGGAGTCAATTTTAGAAAACCTAGCATATTTATTTTTCAACATAGTCCCCTCCTACATTTACACACTTAGTCCAGCAGTCATGGAGACACCAACAGTCATAGCAGACACCAACAGAATCATCAAACTCATTCTTAAGGCCAGTGATGTTGTGGGGGTGGAACTGGACTCTTTGACGGTGGTGTTTGAAAAGAGGATGCTGTCCAAGTTGCATGCCATCTTGGACAATGTCTCCCATCCACTCCATAATGTACTGGTTAGGCACAGGAGTACGTTCAGTCAGGGACTCATTCCACTGAGATGCAACACTGAGCATCATAGGAAGTCATCCCTGCCTGTGGCCATCAAACTTTACAACTCCTCCCTCAGAGTGTCAGACACCCTGAGCCAATAGGCTGGTCCTGGACTTATTTCCACTTGGAATGATTTACTTATAATTATTTATGATTTTATATTGCTATATTTCTACACTATTCTTGGTTGGTGCAACTGTAACGAAACCCAATTTCCCTCGGGATCAATAAAGTATGTCTGTCTGTGGAGCATATGGATCCCTTCTTCGTAGAAGTCGGCATCTTGGTCCACAGCATAGGTGATTGATAAGTTTGTGACCTAGGGTAGAAGGAGATGTGTTATTAACTTCAAACTTTCTGCATATTCACTCAAAGAGTTGAACTGCACGTGCATGTAATGAGAACTGTATAATTCATCTACTTCTATCTTAGGCCACAAACTTATCAATCACCCCTGCTGTGGACCACTTCTACGAAGAAGGGATCCGTATGCTCCACGACTGCTGGACTAAGTGTGTACATGTAGGAGGGGACTATGCTGAAAAATAAATGTGCTCAGTTTTCTAAATTTGGCTCCTTCTACCTTACTAACTTATCAATCACCCCTCATAGTTCATATACTCTAGTACAGGCACCATCCCGATAAACTTCTTTTTCACTCTTTGTAAAGTCTCCATGTCCTTCCTGTAATGGGGTGACCATAACTATACAGAAAACAAAATTTTAATGCAGCTTCAACTTGCCTGCTCAAAAGAAAGTGGAGAAAATTGTGCTGGAATAAAACTAGTATTTGGTCATTTTGGTCTGAGGTGCGTTCTGTGATTTGTGAGGTGGAGTAGAAAGTGAGAAATTTTATGATGCGAGCCCACGGTCAGCTGTTGAGCTGCTGAGTGTGATGTGCAATGATAAGAAAGGTGAGCTTTATCTGTACACCAAAACATCAAAACATACAATGAAATGCATCATTTGTAACAAATGAAATCAGTGAGGATTTAGCTGGGCAGCCTGCACGTGTCACCCTGTTTCCAGTGCCAACATTGCATGCTCATAACTCATTAACTCTACGACGTTAATGGACTTGATATTGCATTAACGTGCACATGAGATGAATCAGTTTCAATTAGTGATGCGTCCGAACAATCAAATTCATGCAAGCACAGAATTATCTACTTCAGAATGGGTGATCATGAGCTCTGGAATCATTGTGTTCAACCTTTTCACACATAGCAGAAATTAGCTCTGGCTTCAACAAATCCATTTGTCTTTTCACTCATCTCCCTATCAGTAACTCATCCTAGATTCCATTTTGATTTTGGGTAATTTAGTATGAATGAATTTCATTGCATTATTCATCATTATCAGCTCTTGAAGATGCACTGTAGTATGGATTATTTTTAGTTTTGAAATAATTGCTTGAATATAGGAATTGCTTTTCTTGAATTTACAGGCCCATTTTCCCATCTATAGCTGGTCTGGCCAGGACAAAGGGTTGAGAAGAGTTGTTGGCGGATTCTTGTACAATTCTTGACTTAGCTAGAGTTCTTTCAAGGTCCTCTAACTATTTGTTTATTCCAGGCCTCTGAACAATACTGTGGCTAGTTGATTGAAATAGGATACACTCATGAGTTTTTGTGCAATTGCTTCCATGTTATTGCACTTCCTTGTGGTGGAGCAGCAATTGTTAATCCCCAAAAAACTGTACTTTTCATGATGCATAATTGTATCTTTTCCCAGTCAAACACAAGAGACAGAAGAGATTGAAGGTGCTGTAAATTAGAGCAAGGTCAAACTTCTGAGACTATTCAGCAGATCAGTCAGTATCTGTGGAGGCAAAGGGATGGTCGACCTTTCAGATTGCCTCTCTACCTTCAGAGTGCCTTCAGAGTGTGAAGGGAACATAGCCAGTACATATCTCAGAACCTGCAAGAGGACCACAACCTTATTGTAGGGTTTGAAGGCTTGCGTGCCTCAGTGTCCTGGGGAAGTATGTTGGCTGGAGTCAGGGCCTTGTGCTTTGGCTCTTGGTAAGGTCACCCATGCCAACAGGTCAAAGAGTTGAGACCAGACTAAGAGTAGTCCTCTGGTCCTCCAGTTCAGGGGTTCAGCTCAGGGCAAACAACCATGACTGATCAAAATATGGAAACAGCAATGAAGAATCCTTCCATACAGACAGAGATGGTGGACCTTCATTGCTGCCCTAATCATCAGCAGTGTAACAGTACCACAGAAGTGAACCGGAGTGGTGGTGCAAGGCTGGTAAGTGATAGGTGAATCCAGGTGAGGTGTGGGATGATGGCAGATGGAACAAGATGGGGAGGGGATCCCTTCATCTATACACTATCTACAGTTTGATTGCAATATCCAGTCTACTATTTCTTGGCATGGTCTATCTAACTACACTGTCCAAAAATACCTTGCAGAAGTCTGTGGTCTACAGTAAAATAAACACCAACTTCCTTCTATATAAACACTTGCCTTCTGAGTATCGTTTCTCTTTTATCCTAATATTGGATGTGATGCAAAACTAATTGGTTGCTCATCTTTATTCTCCATATGGTGTGAGAAAGCTACATCAGTACTGTAAGGCGACACATCTCATGCCAGCAGCTACGCATTCAAAGGATCGTCAGGAACAGGGAGGTGTGAACTCAACAGCAAGTGCTTGACTTGCAAAACTCAGCTTCGTGCCTTCTTGTCCACTTGTCTTTCATTTGGTGAGTCAACAACTCGCGTAGAGGGTCTAACACGTTATTTAATGATGGGAGCAAAGCTGAGGAGTCCCAATGTAAGGCTTCAAATCTGTCAGGTTGCTTGAGCAAGTGATCTAGCATGACGAGGACTATGTCCACAACTGTTTGTAACCCTTCAAGCAGCTGAGGTAGACCACTTCTGAAGCAACAAAGCTTTTCTCTTCTTACTCCTGCTATTCAGAATCATCAAGGTGAACTTTTTCGATTCTCTTTGTATTCTTACTCCATTTTTTGTAGCTATCAAAATATCATTGCAGTCTTCAAAGCTAGCAAATCTTGAGTCAAATTGTTCTTGTTCTCTGATTGATGCTACTCCAATCAAACCTTGTTGAAAGGAAGATGATCAAAGGCAGTATTTGAGTGCTTATTCAATTAAATCTGCTGGTAAGTGTGGCATGTCAAATATTTTAAAGATCCGGACCAATAAGTCATTGGTAACAGGTAACGAGTGCCTGTTTTACTTTGTTTTTTCATTGACTTTTAACTTACTTCACTTACTTGTGGGATTGAGTTCACGAGCTGTCAGGTAATGTTGTAGCCCTGGTGAGACTGCACTTGAAATATTGTGTTCAGTTCTGGTCACCTGATTATAGGAAGGATGGGGAAGCCTTAGAGAGGGTGTGGAGGAGATTTACCAGGATGCTGCCTGGCTTGGAGAGCGTATCTTATGAAAATAGGTTTAGAGTGAAGAAGGATGAGAAGTGACTTGATAAAAGCATACAAGATGATAAGAGGCATAGATTGAGTGGATGACCAGAGAATTTTTCCTAAGTTGGAAATGGCTGATACAATGGGGCATAATTTTAAGATGATTGGAGGAAAGTATAGGGGAAATGGCAGAGGTAATCTTTTTTCACAGATAACAGTAGGTGTGTGAAATACGCTACTAGTGGTGGTAATAGAGGTAGATTGATCATTGATCATGGCACAACATTATGGGCAGAAGGGCTTGTGCTGTGCTGTAATGTTCTATATTCTATGTTATCATAAAACATTCTTTATGTAGTAACAACTCAGCACCCCAATTCATAGTGAGATTGTCCAATGTACAGACTGTGAAAACCTATTTTCTCTTCTTCTTCATATTATTCTTGTTACTTGCACATCTGAACTCTCTAAACACAGAAGGTAGCACTCTAAGCACATATACGGAGTCATGACAATATACTCAGTCCTGGTATCCTGAGCTTACCACATGAAGAAAAACAAATGATGTCTTAAAATTGTCACCTTTTAGGGCAGGGGAAAAGTCTGATCCTACAACAAGGACGGGATCGTCAGTTGTGCACTCTAGGCAATAACCTTGGTCTGTTTTTGTAGAGTGCATTTAAACTCTACATTAAACTTACAATCCTATATCTGCTCAATGTCACTTGGAGATTTTTCCTCTTAGTAAAAACATATCGCAAGCTATCATCATTCTTTGTGTATAATTGCTGGTCCCAGCCCATGACCTTTGAATCAGGTCCAATTGTACCAAGAAAAATCCTCCAACTATTAAAGCCAAAGCCCAAAGTTCAAAGTGAATTTATTGTATAAGAGTAATGTACCTACAGTATATGTCACCATATACAAACTTGAGATTAATTTTCTTGCAGGTACTCACAGTAGAACAGAGAAATGCAATAGGATCAATACACACAAAGACTGACAAACAAACAATGTGCAAAAAGAACGCAAACTGCAAATAAAATAATACTTAAAAATATTAAAACAACAACACACACAAAATGCTGGTAGAACACAGCAGGCTAGGCAGCATCTATAGGGAGAAGCGATGTCGACGTTTCGGGCCGAGACCCTTTGTTAGGACTAACCGAAAGGAAAGATAGTAAGAGATTTGAAAGTAGAGGGGGGAGGGGGAAATGCGAAATGATAGATGTAGACCGGAGGGGGTGGGATGAAGCTAAGAGCTGGAAAGGTGATTGGCGAAAGTGATACAGAGCTGGAGAAGGGAAAGGATCATGGGACGGGAGGCCTCAGGAGAAAGAAAGGACGGGGGAGGAAGCACCAGAGGGAGATGGAGAACAGGCAAACAACTAAATATGTCAGGGATGGGGTAAGAAGGGGAGGAGGGGCAGTAACGGAAGTTAGAGAAGTCAATGTTCGTGCCATCAGGTTGGAGGCTACCCAGCCGGTATATAAGGTGTTGTTCCTCCAACCTGAGTGTGGATTCATTTTGACAATAGAGGAGGCCATGGATAGACATATCAGAATGGGAATGGGATGTAGAATTAAAATGTGTGGCCACTGGGAGATCCTGCTTTTTCTGGTGGACCGAGCATAGGTGTTCCACGAAATGGTCTCCCAGTCTGCGTCAGGTCTCGCCAATATATAAAAGGCCACACCGGGAGCACCGGACGCAGTATACCACACCAGCCGACTCACAGGTGAAGTGTCGCCTCACCTGGAAGGACTGTCTGGGGCCCTGAATGGTGGTGAGGGAGGAAGTGTAAGGGCAGGTGTAGCACTTGTTCCGTTTACAAGGATAAGTGCCAGGAGGGAGATTGGTGGGAAGGGATGGGGGGGACGAGTGGACAAAGGAGTCACGTAGGGAGCGATCCCTGCTAAAAGCAGAAAGGGGGGGGGAGGGAAAAATGTGTTTGGTAGTGGGATCCTGTTGGAAGTGGCGGAAGTTACGGAGAATTATATGTTGGACCTGGAGGCTGGTGGGGTGGTAGGTAAGGACAAGGGGAACCCTATCCCAAGAGTGGTGGTGGGTGGATGGGGTGAGGGCAGATGTGCGGGAAATGGGAGAGATGCGTTTCAGAACAGAGTTGACGGTGGACGAAGGGAAGCCTCTTTGCTTAAAAAAGAAAGACATCTCCTTCGTCCTGGAAAGAAAATCCTCATCCTGAGAGCAGATGCGGTGGAGACGGAGGAATTGTGAGAAGGGGATGGCCTTTTTGCAAGAGACAGGGTGGGAAGAAGAATACTCCAGGTAGCTGTGAGAGTCTGTAGGTTTATAGTAGATATCAGTAGATAGGCCGACTCCAGAGATGGAGACAGAAAGATCAAGAAAGGGGAGGGAGGTGTCAGAAATGGACCAGGTAAATTTGAGGGCAGGGTGAAAGTTGGAGGCAAAGTTAATGAAGTCGACGAGCTCAGCATGCGTGCAGGAGGCAACGCCAATGCAGCTGTCAATGTAGTGAAGGAAAGGAGGGGGATGGATACCGGTATAGCCTTGGAACATGGACTGTTCCACAAAGCCAACAAAAAGGCAGGCATAACTGGGACCCATACGGGTGCCCATGGCTACACCCTTGGTTTGGAGGAAGTGGGAGGAGCCAAAGGAGAAATTATTGAGAGTAAGAACTAATTCCGCTAGACAGAGGAGAGTGGTGGTAGAGGGGATTTGGTTAGGTCTGGAATCCAAAAAAACCGAAGAGCTTTGAGACCATCTCAGTGGGGTATGGAGGTATATAGGGACTGGACGTCCATGGTGAAAATAAGACGGAGGGGGCCAGGGAACTTAAAATCATTGAAAAAATTCAAAGCATGAGAAGTGTCACGAACATAGGTGGGAAGAGATTGAACAAGGGGGGATAAGACAGTGTCAAGGTATGCAGAAATGAGTTCAGTGGGGCAGGAGCAAGCTGAGACAATAGGTCTACCTGGACAGGCAGGTTTGTGGATCTTGGGTGGGAGGTAGAAATGGGAAGTGTGGGGTGTGGGAACTATGAGGTTGGTGGCAGTGGATGGGAGATTCCCAGAGCTGATAAGGTTGGTGATGGTATTGGAGACAATGGCCTGGTGCTCCTTAGTGGGATCATCATCAAGGGGTAAATAAGAGGAGGTATCAGAGAGTTGTCGCTGTGCCTCAGCCAGGTAGAGGTCAGTACGCCAGACAACAACAGCTCCCCCCTTATCAGCAGGTTTTATAGTGAGGTTGGGATTGGTGCGGAGGGAGTGGAGAGCAGAGCGTTCAGAAGGAGTGAGGTTGGAATTGGAACAGGGTGTGGTGAAGTCAAGACGGTTGATGTCCCATTGGCAATTAGCAATAAAGAGATCCAAAGCAGGTAGAAGACCAGAGCAGGGTGTCCATGAAGAGGAGGAGGGTTGAAGATGGGAGAAGGGATCATCGGTGGGTGTAGGAGAGTCCTTGTCCAAAAGGTAAGCTCGGAGACGGAGCCGGCGGAAGAAGAGTTCAGTGTCATGGCGTACGTGGAACTCGCTGAGGTGTGGGTGAAGGGGGACAAAGGTGAGGCCCTTACTGAGGACAGAGCACTCTGCCTCAGAGAGCTGAAGGTCGAGGGAATGGTGAAGACCCGGCATGGATGAGAAATGGGATCCGAGGGGGGAGGGAGGCTGGTAGTGTCAGTGGAGAGGGAAGGGTTGGGGTGAGAGGAAGATGGGAGCCTCTGAGGGCCCAGGAGCTGACGATGGGATCTGAGGGAGGGGGGATGGCAGAGTGGTGGTGGGGGAAGGGGAGACGGGAGTCACAATCGTAGCATGTGAAGACCCGGCCTGGAGTTCAAGGCTGGAGTCGCAGTCGGTGGTTGCGCAATCGCTTTGAAGCTGTCCATGTCCGTTGGAACCCGCGTTGATGGTGCTGGAGTCCGGGGTTTCAAAAACCCCTGGGTCGCTGGGGCAGCCGAGACTGACGGCCGAGGTCAATCCATGGCCGTTGGAACACCCGGTGAAGTATTAAAAATATTAATATGGGGAACATGAAGCAACACACACACACACAAAATGCTGGAGGAACTCAGCACTCCAGTCAGCATCTATGAAAAAAGTACAGTGGAAGTTTTGGGCCGAGACCCTTCGGCAGATGCTGCCTGGCCTGCTGAGATCCTCCAGTATTTTGTGTGGGCTGCTTGGATTTCCAGCATCTGCAGATTTTCTCTTGTTTGCACTGAGAACATGAGTTGTAGAGCCCTTGAAAGGGAGTCCATGGGTTTTGGAAACAGTTCAGTGCTGAGGTGAGTGAAGTTATCAGCCTGATGGCTGAAGAGTAATAACAGTTCCTGAACTTGGTAGTGTGGGACTTGTATCTCCAATGGCAACAGTGAGAAGAAAGCATGGCCTGGGTTGTGGGGATCCTTGATGATGGATACTGCTTTCTTGTGACATCGCTCCTTACAGATGTGCTCAGTGGTAAGGCCATTCACACTTCATACACATAAAATACATGAATTGGATTCCTGCACTTATTGCTTTGCCATGCTGTAACTTCTTTTTCAGGCTTTCAGGGCATATTCATCTCATCGACAGTCATCAAAATTGATCCAGCAGTCTAATTGAATCAGGAGTAGCTCACAGATACTTGAAGTTCAAATTCGACCGGCGTTCCTGAGCTAGCCACGAGGTAGTTCAGCCATGCAAAGATTGTACAATCCACCTTTTTGAATCTGACAGACTGACATGTTTTATGAAACAATACAAAACACCACTACATCTAATCATGATCTGCTGCAACTATGAAACCCTTTGGCCTAGTTCATGATGTGCGGAAGGAAACGGAGTCAAAACTAATTCATGATACCACAAGGCAAATTTCCAAATATCATTTTGTCTAGAAAGCAGGTCAAAACTACAGACTCCAGGGCAATCTGCAAATAGCTGTGTGGCAATTCTACATCTTTGCTGTTATGAATTATATAACACAATACTGATTTAGGTTATAGTTTGGTCTCATATTTAAGTTTCACCTGGGGGAATGAAACACTGAGAAATAAACTATTTACAACTTCAAAAATCAATAAATCACAGCAGGTTTCAGAGACCAATTAATCATCCAGAACTATGCACACTGTGTTGTCACTTCCCTACTACCCATTGTCTTAGTGATCAATCTGAGAACAGCCCAGCACATTCAGAGATTAGTCCCAGCCTTGAATACTTTATCACCCAGCACTTGAAGCTGAAAAATGATGACAATATCCTTTAGGAAATTCAGCCACTGAACTACTGCACCACAATAAGCAAACACAAAACACAATTTTTTAACATCACGTCTCCAAGGCTTTCCTGCTGTGAATTGTGGCTTTTTGCTTGATAGTTGGAGGCGAGTTCTGTACACTCGGTCAAATACTGAGGAGTCTTCAATGACGCTACGAGCCATGTGTGCTGACCATCACGCTGAGTCCCTGTCACATGCAGCACGCTCAGCTTGCAAAGGCTCCAGAGGCCATTGAGTTACGTGAACTCAGCCTCTGAGTGCAACTGGTTTCTTTAGGAGGTTAGAGAAATTTGGCATGTCACTGTTGACCATAAACCACTTCATCATGCTCCTGAACCACTGTGGATAACTTAACTTACCTCAATGCCAAACTCACTTCACAACCGAAAGACTCACTTTCAGGGACTCTACGACTCAGGACTATTTATTTTTTATTATTTGCATGACTTGTCTTCTTTTGCACATTGTCAGTCTTTGTCATGTAGAGATTTTCGTAAATGCTATTGTGTTTCTTTATTTCCCTGTAAATGTCTGCAAGAAAACAAATCTCAAAGTAGTTTATGATGACATATACTCTGATAACAAGTTTACTTCCCACTTTGAATCTATTATAATTGATGCACCTGAGAAAGCATCTCTCTGGTTGCAGCACAGCTTGGTACGGCAACTGTATTGCCTGCGACCACAAGAAACTGCGGAGCGGTGTGGACACAACCCAACACATCATGGAAACCAACCTCCCCTCGGTGGATGCTGACTAGACTTCTTGCCGCCTCGGTAAAGCAGCCAACATAATCAAAGACCCTTCCCACTCTGGATATTCACCCTTCTCTCCTCTACCAAAAAGGCAGAAGGTACAAAATCCTGAGAGCACACACAAGCAGACTCAAGGACAGCTTCTAACCCACTGTTATAAGAAATTTAATGGGCCTCTTGTGCAATGAGATGAACACTACATCATAAAGGTCTTTGCCCCTTATTGTCTGCCTGGACTGCACTTTCTCAGTAACAGTAATACTTCATAATGCATTCTGTTATTGACTGCGCTTTTGCTTCCATGATGTACCAATATGATGAAATGGTCTGTTTGGATGGCATGCAAAAAAAAAATGCTTTTCAATGTAACTTTTCAATCACCCTGGATCTTGTTGGAAACAGACATTCAAGACATTTGGGTCATGTAAGAGGCAGCACTACCCTGACATCATCCACAGTCAAATAGCACATGATGACTCTGGGTGAAGACCGTACCTAGGCAGCAAAATCCAGCAAAAGTGTTCATGTCTTTGGCAAATGCAGGGAGATAACTGTTGGGATGAAAAGAATAAATCAGACTAAGGCCACACTCCTGTATCATTTTTTAAATTTAGCGATACAGCGTAGTTACAGGTCCTTCTGGCCCAACGAGAGTGTTCTGCCCAATTACACCCATGTGACCAAATACCCTACTAACCTGTAAATCTTTGGGTTATGGGAGGAAATCATGGGAGCAGCCATAGGAAATTCCCACCATCACTGTGAGAATGTGTGACTCCTGGCAGATAGCAGCAGGATTTAAACCCAGGTTACTGGCTCTCTAATAGTGTTGTGCTAACTGCTCCTCTACCTTGCCATCTCTTATTCACCTTGTCACATTTTGAGTGACATTCATTGCCATATTTCTGTATGTAAAGCCAAATACAGAGAAGTACCTGCTGTATATAATTAAAAATTGTTGTTTTTATACTAATTGAGATGTTTTGATTGTTATAGATGTTGATTATCAAATTTTCTGAAGTTGAGAAATATTCTGTAGACATGAGGGAAATGTTTGCAATTATTGGTAAATGTTTTGTGTGCTGGAATTTTGAGGAATTTGATTTCATGATTTAATCTCCCTTTTGAATTGGAGGACACATAAATTTCATCCTCTAAAGACTGGATTGCCTCAACTCTAACAGAGTTAGTTGCCAGACAAGGATGAACCAGGATTATTATGGCAAAGTTCTCTATCTTTAACCTGTGGACGACCAGGAGAGATGTAAACTAGGTGGACCCAGTTGCAGAAGAGACAGAGATGAGAAGGGAGTTGAACAAAGAATCTTTACTTGATGATGGGTTTGTACAGAACAGAGACTAGGACTCAAGAATTGTTACACACAGGCTAGGTAAACTCAAGACCAAGCAAAGACAAATGAAACAGTGAGGATTTAAACAGACAAACAGAATAAAGCACAAATGAAAAGGACCAACTAATAATCAGACGAAGAGGATCAGAGCCTGGAGCACTCCAGCACCCCCAGGTGGTCAGACTGAGACATGACCAGACCCCACTTCCTACAGCCAGCACCTGACGGCCCAGGGAGGTGATAATTAAAGTCTCTGATCTGGGTCCAGGATATCGTGGGAGGAAGGCCATGGCTTTCCCTCAGGTCCATAACTCTTCTAATCCCCTAAATTCTGGAGCCAGACACAAATTAGATGAAAGTCCAGAAGTCTCATGTTTCCAACAACTTCTCTTGTTTCTTCTTGCATATCAGATTAATGTCATAGATAGATACTTTATTCATCCCCATGGGGAAATTCAACTTTTTTCCAATGTCCCATACACTTGTTGTAGCAAAACTAATTACATACAATACTTAACTCAGTAAAAAATATGATATGCATCTAAATCACTATCTCAAAAAGCATTAATAATAGCTTTTAAAAAGTTCTTAAGTCCTGGCGGTTGAATTGTAAAGCCTAATGGCATTGGGGAGTATTGACCTCTTCATCCTGTCTGAGGAGCATTGCATCGATAGTAACCTGTCGCTGAAACTGCTTCTCTGTCTCTGGATGGTGCTATGTAGAGGATGTTCAGAGTTTTCCATAATTGACCGTAGCCTACTCAGCGCCCTTCGCTCAGCTACCGATGTTAAACTCTCCAGTACTTTGCCCACGACAGAGCCCGCCTTCCTTACCAGCTTATTAATACGTGAGGCGTCCCTCTTCTTAATGCTTCCTCCCCAACACGCCACTACAAAGAAGAGGGCGCTCTCCACAACTGACCTATAGAACATCTTCAGCATCTCACTACAGACATTGAATGACGCCAACCTTCTAAGGAAGTACAGTTGACTCTGTGCCTTCCTGCACAAGGCATCTGTGTTGGCAGTCCAGTCTAGCTTCTCGTCTAACTGTACTCCCAGATACTTGTAGGTCTTAACCTGCTCCACACATTCTCCATTAATGATCACTGGCTCCATATGAGGCCTAGATCTCCTAAAGTCCACCACCATCTCCTTGGTCTTGGTGATATTGAGACGCAGGTAGTTTGAGTTGCACCATATCACAAAGTCCTGTATCAGTTTCCTATACTCCTCCTCCTGTCCATTCCTGACACACCCCACTATGGCCGTGTCATCAGCGAACTTCTGCACATGGCAGGACTCCGAGTTATATTGGAAGTCTGATGTGTACAGGGTGAACAGGACCGGAGAGAATACGGTTCCCTGCGGCGCTCCTGTGCTGCTGACCACCGTGTCAGACCTACAGTCTCCCAACCGCACATACTGAGGTCTATCTGTCAAGTAGTCCACTATCCAATCCACCATGTGAGAGTCTACTCCCATCTCCGTTAGTTTGTGCCTTAAGATCTTGGGCTGGATGGTGTTAAAGGCACTAGAGAAGTCAAGGAATGTAATCCTCACAGCACAACTGACCCCATCTAGGTGAGAGAGTGATTTGTGCAGCAAATACCTTCATATCTTCATGCTAACATTTCTTGCAGATTTACGTTTTGTTTTTCTCCAACTTTTACCCACCTATTTCTCTCAGCACCACCAATTTCATAAGACCATAAGACATAGGAGCCATTCGGCCAGTTTGCCCTGCCATTCTCTCTGCTACATTGTACTGCCTTTTCCCCATATCCTCTTACACCCTTACAAATCACGAACCTAATACCCTGTGAAAATCCCCATTTACTTGGCCTCCACACCTGTCTTTGGTAATGAATTTAAAAGATTCACCACCCTCTGGCTAAATAATTTCCTTCTCATCTCCACTCTAAAGGGACGTAATTGTATTCTGAAGCTGTCCCTTCTGGTCCTAGACCCTCCCACTATAGGAAACATACTCTTCACATCCAGGCCTTTCAATATTTGATAAGTTTCAATGAGACCACCCCCTCATTCCTCTAAACTCCAGTGAGCACTGGCCCAAAGCCACCAAATGTTCTTCATATTTTAAACCTTTCGTTCCCAGGATCATTCTTCTGAACATCCTCCAGTGCCAGATAAGGGACCCAAGACTGCTCACAATACTCCAAAGCTCCAAATGAAGTCTGATCAATGCCTTAATAAGCCTCAGCATTTCATCAATATTTTTACATTTCAGTCCTCTTGAAATGAATGCTAACATTGCATTTGCCTTCTTTACCACTGACTGAACCTGCAAGTTAACCTTCAGAGAATCCTGCATGAGGACTCCCAAGTCCCTTTGCATCTCTGATGTCTGAATTTTCTGCTATTTAGAAAACAGTCTATGGCCTTTAATCTTCCTAACGAAGTGCATGACTATACACTTCCCTGCACTCTATTCCATTTGCCACTTCTTTGCCCACACTCCTGCTCTGTCTAAGCACTTCTACAGACTCCTTGCTTTCCTCAACACTACCTGCTCCTCCAACTATCATCCACAAACTTGGACACAAAGCTATCAATTCCATCATACAGATTGTTGATATATAACTTGAAAAGAAATGACCCCAGAACTGGCTCCTGCAAAGCATGACCAGTCACCACAGCCAACTGGAAATGGCCCCCTTTATTCCCACTCTTTGCCTCCTGCCAGTCAGCCAATCTTCTATCCATGCTAATATCTTTCCTTCAATATCATGGGCTCTTACCTTATTTAGCAGCCTCACATGTGGAACCTTGTCAAAGGCCTTCTGAATATCCAGCTAGGCAACATTCACTGACTCTCCTTTGTGTATCCTGCCTGTTATTTCCTCAACAAACTGATCTGTCAGGCCAGATTTCCCCTCAAGGAATCCATGCCAACTTCAGCCTTTTTAATAATGTGCCTCCAAGTATCTCAAAATCTTATCCTTATTAATGAAGTCCAAGATCTTCCCAACCAGTGGAGTCAGGCTAACTGGCCATTCATTTCCTGTCATTTGCCTCCCTCCCTTCTTATTGTGTGTAGTGACATTTGCAATTTTCCAATCTTCTTGGACCATTCCAGAATTGAGTGATTCTTGAAAGATCATTCCTGATGTCTCCACAATCTATTCAGCTGCCACTTTCAGAACCCTGGGATGTAGTCATTTGATTCTGCCTAGATTTTCACCTTTCCTAGATATTGCCTTTGTTATATTTATAATTAAAGATTACACCTTTCAGGCACATTACAAGACTCTCGATAAAGAATTTCTCTTTCTTACAAAGGATAAGCCACCATTGGCATCTGCATCAGTATACCATCTGGAGACATACAAGTGTGTGTCAGCTCATTGACTTGAAAATGGAACATTGTTCATTCCTCAACTGGCTACCATATTGTCCTTAGGGGTGTTGGAGCAGATATGATTGAAGATGACCATGTAGTTGCAGAAGTCAGACCACCCACTGCAGTACTAGAGACACAGTGTCCTCCACATATGCTGCTAACAAAGCTGGGTCCTCAGCCATCTTCTCACTTCTAATTCACCCTCTCAAACCCCACCTTGCCTGGATCCAACACTAGCTTACAAACCGCAGATGGTATGTGCTCTCCTCCATCATACCTTTATGTTCTACCTTGCCAATAATTGCAGCCTCTGTGGAGTGTTACATACCCCATGGGTATCTTGTGACTGTCTTATGACCATGATGTAATTGAGTATCTGGTGAGCATGATGTAATGGTCTTGTGATGGTGGGGTGATGTAATTTCCTGCCCGTGTGAGGTCACATGATGTAATCTTCCCACCAGTGGGAGGTCATTTCATGGCCTGTTCTAACAGGTATAAAACAGGAAAGCTTTGCCGTGATGCAGGTTAGTTTGTTGTTTAATTCATCAGTTACTCCATTATGCTGCGTATTCATCTCATGATGCAGTTTTGTTTTAAAGTGGAGTTTTACTTTCTTTCTTAAGTCTCAAAGGTTATTGCCGGCAGTTTTGCCAAACACTGCCAGTTGAGATTTGGTTTCTATCTTTGAAATTCAGTTGGAGAGTGAAGAATTTATTGAGGTATAGAAACCAGAAGGATTGAGTAAAGTTGGAGTCGTCAGCGGTAATACAGGATCGACCTTATTGGATCTTCATTCAAGGAAAATATAACCTGCATCCAAGATAATCCCTGCTGTAAGAACAGAAAGGGTTGGGGCAATGTTATTCACCAAGAAGAGGTCAGTTCCTTTAAGCCATTTTTTAAATTTTGTTTGTCGTGAATCCTTCAGGTAAGGCATATTTCGGCTGGGATCAGCAGTAATGTCACGCCGTCGAGGAATTTGTTACTTCAGGAAAGTCTCTCCTTATTGACTGTATAAATCATTTGGACTTTCACATTTACCACTTTAAGAACTGTATTCGCATTTATCGCTTTAAGAACTGTTCGAGTTGCCGTATAGCAGTAACTTCTGGTTCAGTTAGTCCTTTGTTTACTTTTTATTTTTATTGAGCAAAGTTTTAATAAATGTTTATTTGTTTATAAAACTGGACTCAATTCTATATTCATTGTTGCCATATCATAACAGGAGTCAGAGAGGGTTATGAAGCAGACTCTTGATCTGATGGTCCCTTAGCATATTATACATCATGAAGGATCTGCAGTTACTGAGGCAATTGATCAAGTCGCTTGCAGTTGAGGCAAGAGATCAGGGTAAGCAAAGTTAAAACTCCACGGATGCAGAAATAATGCTCCAAAGGAAAGAGATGTTGTCTCTGATGTCTGGTGATGGATGTGCAAAACAAGATGCACGAGGCTGCTTAAAAGTCAACATGATATGTCTCAAAGCAGTTGTATTGTGCAGTTGTAGAAGTGCCAGGATTTTTATCAATTTGGGACTTATTTTGCAATTGTATAAGTCAATGTTGAGGCCACACTTGGAGGGCTGTCTTTAGTAATGGTCAGCTTATTATAGGAAATATGTAATTAAACTGGAAAGAGTGCAGAGAAGATTTAGGAGAAGGTGACTTGGACTAGAGAGTTTAAGTTCTGTTGAGAGATCAGGCTAGATCTTTATTCTTTGGAACGTACTGATGCAGTAACTTCTAGAATTTTTTTTTAAATTGTGAGAAACACAGATAAGGTGGATGATAACACAACTTTCCCAAGGGTAGGGAAGACCAAAGCTGGGACATATAGATTTTGGGTGAGAGGGGAAAGATTTAAAAATGGCCTGAAGGGCAACTTTTTCCACAGAGGGTGGTGAGTATATGGAATATGTTGCCGGAGAAAGTGCCTGAGGCAGATATAATAGTGTCATTTAAGAAGCACTTGGATAGGTACTTGGAGGGGTGGTGCTTAGAGGGAAATTTCCTGGATTCAGGAAACTGGGACTACTTGAGTGGGCATTGTGGGTAGTATGGACTCATTGGGCCAAATGACCTGTATATGTGCTGTATTTGGTCTAAGACTCTAAGTGAGACCTCTATCATCAGTGCTCTTGACACGTGCGAAGAAATCTCAGGGGTTATGAGAATTGCTGGGATGCCTCCCTGAGAAATTGGGCAATAGCTTTGAGGATTCTGAGTCAGACGTCAGGGTAGCAGATTGAGAAATCCACCCACTGCCATTCGGCTTGTGGTCATGCTATTGTTTGACTATGTCTAACCGAGCATTCTCAGTTTGACTGATGGTGGATGCCTAGCTTCATCCTTCTGGGCCATCTGGTGCCACCTATCTCATGAGGAAGCAGACATCCATTAACATACGTGCCTTCAGTTTTGCTTCCAACTCACACTATTCTGTGATTTGAAAAAACACCTTCTGTCTCTTCACTTTAATGATTGGTGTTGATTGGTGAGGAGATGCCACAGTGCCTGTGGTGAAGCAGTCCCCAGTGCTGTTGCAAGGTAAGTCCACTTTGTCAACCCAGTGACCGTGGAGAAGGGAAGGCATAGTTCCAACACACAGCGGTGTGTAACTTGGAAGTAATCCTGCAGGCCATGGTTCCTCCATATGGTTAGTCTAGGAAGACACAGGTTTTAAGGGAACCTTGGTGAATTCCTGCTGGGTATTTTGTTCATTGTGCATGCTTCAGCCATGGGGAGGGAGAAAGTGTTAACAGGATCAGTGGGTACTAATCAACTAATGTTGCTTTCTCCTGGATGGTGTCATGTTTATCGTGTTGGAGGAGTAGTCATTCAGATATGCGAATGGTCATTTATTGAGAATATCAAAAATAGATGCAGGAATAGTCTCTCATGCCTGTTTCATCATTCAATAAAATCATGTTCTTTTTTGTTTAGTGTCACTTTCCTGCACTAACTCCATTTCCCTTGATTTCCTCAATCCCATCTCCTAATATCTAAAACTCTCTTGATGTTTGTTTAGAAGGGACTCCAACTGACCCTCCGTTGTAGCTCAGTGAAGGAATTCTCAGTGTTCATCGCCATCAAGGTGAACTTGTATATGATCAATGGTGAAGAGGAACATAGTGGAATGAGAGAGAACCAGAAAGCACCCTCATTAGCTCTGCTGTTCAATAAGATCATGGCTGTTCCGATATTTGACCATTGCACTTCACTCCTAATTGACGTAACACTTGTTTTCTGTGCAGTGTAAAATTTTAACTTGGCCAGCCATGTCTGTTCCTTAAAGGTCAGTAACCAGGGAAAATTCAAAGATGGCAGCCATCTGAAGGAAGGCATTTCAACTCTCCTTAGGTCACTCTTTTGGGTAGCCTGAAGATAAGAAATACTGAATTGAACTGAATATGTCCAGACTCATTTGATTTTGTGTTTTACAATCTGTGTTTTCGCTCTTTTTTTTTGTTGTGTTTGCGCAATGACCTTGTTTTTGCATGTGGGAGGATTGGATTGATGTTTTTCTATGAATGGGTTCCATGTTTTTTTATTTCTTTGCTTCCCTGGTTGTTAGTAAGATGAATCTCAGGTTTGTTTGCTTTGATAATAAAAGTACTTTGAATCTTTGAAAATTTGAAGTAGGGCCACCTTTGGAAGAATTGGAGAGATCTCACTGAGCCCATAGTCCTTGAAATGATAGAGTGTATGGCATTTAGGATGGGGGTGAGAAGAAATGACCTCATTCAAGCAGAGGTAAATTGACACAGTTCTCTTTGTCAGAAGGCTGTGTGTCTTAAATGAGAAAGAAAGATTTCTAGACACAAAAGGCTTTAAAGACACCAGGAATTTGGTATTGTGACAGAGATTAGCCATGATTATATTGAATAGTAGAACAGGTTTGTAATACCAAATAGCCATTTCCTCCTCCTATTATCTATATTTTCATGTTATCCTGATGTGAACAGCTTAGTTCTCGATTCCCACACCGATGAAAACATCCTCACACCATCTTCCATATCACCAGAAAGCAAGAAGATAAGAGCAGGAACAGGCCGTCTGATCCCTCAAGCTTACCACCCATGCAAGCCCTCCCCCCCAACTTTCAATATGATCATTGTCTTGTGTCTTTTCCACATAACCCTCAATTTTTCAATCATTCAAATGCTTACCTCTCTCCACTTTACATATATAGAATGATCTGGCCTCCGCCACCTTTGGAGGCAGAGAGTTCCAGAGAGTCACCACTCACTGAGAGAAGAGACTTCATGCACTGTATCTCTGTTTTCAGTCCTTAACTGAGTAGCTATGTCCCCTTGTCCCTGAACTTCACACTCATGAAAACAACTCAGCATCTACCCTACCAAACCTCATTCTTCTAACCTTCAGGTAACAGGAACCCAGACTGTCTAGCCTGTCCTGGTAGGGCAAAGGTCAGATATTTTAAAAATCTTATATCATGAAGAGATCACCTCTCATTCTTTCGGCCTCCAGTGAGTATGGATCCATTTTCCTCTGTCTTTTATCATAAATCAAGCCCTTCATTCCACGAATTAATGGAGTGAACCTTCCCTGCACTGTTTATTAGGTTAAAACGTATTGTTTTAAAAAGCGATTGTTACTTTGCTTCACTGTGAGTTACCTCTTCTCAAAATTCAATGTAGTTAGCTGGATATGAGCTTTCCAGTTTGGTTCAGTGGGCACAAGAGCTAAAATTACCAGGCTCCCTGTGTTTCTGCCCTTTGCATCGTTTATGGGCTGCACTCCAATGATGCTGCACTCTATGCTACTCACTCACCAATGCCTCATCCAGTTTGTTTTATTTTATTTAGAGATACCATTAGGTAACAGGCAATTCTGGCCCAGTGAGCCCATGCTTCCCACTGACACCCATGTGAGCAATTAACCTCCTAACCCATAAGTCTATGGAAAGTGGGAGGAAACTGGGACACCCAGCGGAAACCCTCATGATTATGGGGAGTATGTACAAACTCCTTACAGACAATGGCAGGAATTGAAACAAGACCACTGGCGCTGGAGTACCATTACACTAACCATTACGCTACCACACCACCCTAGCTCTAGCAAGATTTTCCTACTTCTGCGTTCTATTCTTCTTGAATCCAGCATCTCCTTAGACCCTATTTTCTTCTACCTGTATGCTAGCATCATCAGAAATTTAATTAAACTTTGCTTTCATAAATAGTGTCCTTTACCATAAACAACACAGCCTCTAACATGCTGTTTTAACTTGCATTCCCAATCCAAGTACTGGGAAGAAAGGGGAATTAATGAATCCTTAGTGGAATTGTTATTCAGAAGCAGAATCAATACCATTGGTGTACGTCATGAAATTTGTTGTCATGCAGCAGCAGTACGTTGGAGTACATAATAATTAGATGTTTTCTCTCCTCTCTTGTTACTTTTCCCTCTTTCTGTTTCTCTTCCTCCTCCATATATTGTGTAGTGATGGACTGGAATGATACAATGAAACCCAAGAGTGAATTTGGCCAAGTCCCCAAGGTTGGAGTCACTGTTCAGTCCCACAGAGGTGCCCTTTATTATAATCCAAGTGGATGCATTGCTCTCATTGTCAGAGAACTCGTTCTTGGAGCCAAGACTGGAATCAGCCTGCAAGAGATAGTCATCTATTGGCCTAGTGGAATACTTCAGCCAGAGCTCACTGCTGCAATATAAATGAATGGTATAAGTTCTCTGGCTGTGCTGCAATGATTATATACTCCCCCTTTGTGTGATCACAAACAAGTCAAACATCTAAACAAAAATATTCATGTGAATTTGATAAATCTTTAACAGAGCTTGTAATGCACTGTAAATGTATTCAGTTTATACCTTCATTTAAGGGAAATCCATTACATTCATTAATTTAAACGTCCTCTTTGCCTGTTGCTCTGTAGAATGAAAAAATGTTTGTAAATCCTGTCTGGAAAATCCAGTGTCCAGACAGTGCAGGCATACTGCTGAGGCCACAGCTTTCACTGCAGCTGTGGCAGATACTCATGTTAAATCCCAGCCTTCCCATGTTTCCATGGATCTTAGAGAACCTCAGCATAACACCTTCCCAAATTGGGCTCTCCTGTCCAAAATATTTCCCTCCTCTATCTCCTGCACTTCTCCTGCACTTATAACTTTCTGGCATCCAGGCTAAAAATTTGGACTCTCTCCTCCTTCACTCTGACATGCTGGCATTGAGGTCTCAGTAGGCAGTGTAATAATCCGGGTCAATCAGACCCAACTATTCAAGCGTCAAGGAGATGTGCTGATAAGTGTATGTAACGGGGGTTTTTTTCTTTTTCTTTGTTACTGTGTATGTAATCAAAATGGCGTCTTTGTTTTGTTAAAAGTAGGAATGCTGGCGCCTGTGTTAATAGTAGGAATGCTAGCGTCTTTGTTATGATAAGTGCTGGAAGCTTGTTTGGGACTATAAACTGATTGTTGGTGGGGGTTTTGGGGAGTCGGCGCGATGGAGTGAGAGAGAGAGGACGGGGTGCTGGAAGCTGGGCGACGGTACGGACCCCGAGCGGGGGTCCCCGGCCCAAGGTTTTCGGTGATGAGAGGAGACGGAGACAGAGGAGTGTGGAGCGACTGGTCGACCACCGTGGGGGTCCCAGGAGGCGGGTCGAGAAATTCGGAGGGGATCGAATACCAGAAGACTTCAGTAATTGAGCTCCAACGGTTGTGCACGAAGTGGTTTGGACTTTGATAAGTTTGGCGCCTTTTCTTTTTTTTTTCTCTTATTCATATATACTGTATCGTTAGTAATCGCTTAGTTATAGTAATCTTTATAAATTGTACTCATTTAATCACATAAGGTGTACTGTCTGTTTTTTGAGCGAGGCGGGGACATCACACAGCATCCACACCAGCTGATTACCCAGTTTGGCGGGGCCGAAGGCTGCTCACCCTAGACTAGAACGAGTTTGAGCGATGCCTGAGGCGACCCAGGGGTTACATTGTGGGGGTGTTCGTCCGGGATTGATTTCTGTGGAAGCTGTGTGATCGCCCTCTTTGAATTGTGTCTGCGGCGAAGAGCTGGTGTGCGTTTGTGGGTGTGCGATTGCCGGTTGTCTCTGTATGTGTGTTGGGTGGGGTGGCTGCTGTTGGTAGCTCGGAGGTCATTGTTCGAGTTCCGACTAGCGCTGACGAAATGGTGGTGGTACCATGGGTTGTCTGTACTGTTTGGAGAGTGAGGAGTGACAGGTTGGGATGTTTCAGCTACGGTGGGCTCCGCCCGGTTGTTGGAATAATGTCCAGCCCTAAAGGGGCGGAGCAGACCTCTCAGTTGTTGGGTGAGTGGCAGTGCTTGGCTGAGGGAAAGCGACAGGGATTGGTTGAAAGTTTGAGTAGGCGGGCTGGTAGCGTTGTTAGAACTGTCGGGCGCAATTACCTCGAAGTGACAGCTGCCAGTTCTGGGAAAGTGTGGGAAAATGCGTGTGGTTCGACTGGAAGTCAAATGCCGCAGCTGGGGGGCTTATCATATCCGTAGCAGGAGATTGGTGGGAAGTTTTTAGGGTATCCCTTTTGGTTAGGAGGGCAGATAAATTGCTTGCGGAGACAGGGGGATCTGTCAAGGGGATCAGTTGTTCCGTTGATCCGAGAGATGTCGGGAAACTTAGAGGAGGCCCAGTGGGGGAACGGCTTGGGGTCTCTGGGGGAGCACGTTCCCAGCAATGTACCAAGGAACTCTCGCAAGGAACAGACCCTATTCCTGAAGGCTTAGAGGGACCACGCACTCAGGTGTTGTTACGGATGGATGGAAGTCAAGTTAAAGCCATCCTCGGCACCGGGGCACCGGTTAAGTTGCTGTACAGTTGGTTTTATAACCGCTTTTGGAAGCCTTTACCCTTGATGACATTGACGGCACTGGAGATTTGGGGTACCAGTGCCGGTGATTATAAAGACGACGGTTGTTGGTCAGTGAAAATGGAGTTCTTAGAGGCAAATGTGGAGGTGACTGAGGTTCGTGAATCATTAATGCTGATGTGTCCGGACACTGTTGAGACGGGCAGCGTTTCGGTTATGGAGAGAACCAATATCCTGTTGGTGCGCTTGGGGGCCTGCCCGGAGGAGGCGGGTGAGAGCTGTTTGGAGGCATTATCGATGCACCCAGAGTTTCGAGCTGCTTGTGAGGACGTGTGTAGCAGCATTGGGCCGATACTGAATTCAAACCAGAGCCGGTGGTGGTATGGCCTGGAGGAGTATCTGAGGGTGAGACCCTCTTAGTGGACGCTGCGAAATACCACCAGGGAGGGGAGTTGACTGCTGAAGACACCTCGGTGAGGCAGAGGTTGCGGCGACTGGCCCCTACAGAGTGGCAGACGTAGGCAGCGTGTGTGTGGATTATATTGGGCCGTAGAGGCGATGGCCTATCTGAGTGGTGCGAAGAGGTTTAAGGTGCTGGATCTGAGGAGTGGATGTTGCCAGATCCCGATGAGTGAGGCCGCCAAGGAGAAGACGGCGGTTAAAAGTTTCCTAGGAGTCTTTCCAGTCCGAAAAGATACCACAGGGTATCTCCGGAGCCCTTGCAACCTTCCTGCAGGGCATGTGGAAGACCATGGGGGTGTGGAGGCGTTTGGAATTTTGACGTATGTGGATGATCTCCTGGTATTTGGATTTGCCTCAGGAGAATATGAAGTGAGGGCGTTGCAGGAGCGGCTGAGAACTACAGAGTTAAAGTGTTTTCTGGACACGTACCAGGGCTGGCGAAGGTCGCAGCTCGTGAGTGTCTGTCTCTACGGAATCAAGTTTGAAATGAAGACTGAGAGACCGGAGAGAGTGATCTGGAACCATTTGAAAGACTTACAAGTTGGAGAGAACGAAGAAAGTTGTTTGACTAAGGGCCACAGCAAACTGAGAGCCTGGAGAAGGGAGTTTGCGGAGGTGAAGAAATTGCGGACAAATCTCGGAAGGGGGAAGCGGTAGCTTGAAGAGAACCTGAAGATGACCATCGACAGTTCAAATGAAGTGCAAAACCTGAAGGTTGATCTGGAAGAAGTCATGAGGAGAAAAAAAGCTGGAGAGAAGTGCAGTGAATACTGAACTGGAGGGTGACCAATCTTTAACTGCTGCTTTTCAGGTCGGGGTGGAAGAAGCTGTTGGAGTAACTGCATTCCAGATTGAGATGGTCGGGATGCAGGAGTCAGAACTGCTGAGCCAGGGGCCAGAGAAGATGATAATCTCAATTGCAGGAGGCTGAAGGGACTGCAGGAGCAGTGCAGGCCACGTGTTTCCGTTTGGAGAAGATCAAACAGCAGCTACCGATCGAAGAAATGAGGAAGAATACGGATTCAAAGGCTGATGTGCTGGATGTGTGGTACATGCTGCCTTTTGCTGACTTTCCCTCGATTGAGGAAGAGACCTTTGGCCCTTCTTCCACTGAGTCAGGTGTAGTGGGGAGGGTTAGCTGTGTGCAGTGTGGGGCATGAGTGAGAGGTTGAAAGAGGAGTTGGTAGTGGACCCAAGGTATCCTCAGCTGTGTCCTAGCCTAAGGGTTTAGGTGAGGGGGGGTACGGAGGTCTCAGAAGGGTTTGGGAACACCCAGATAGTTGGCCTATATAGCGCCTAAGGAACAGGGCGTGAGGTTTACTGTGTGGGGAGGAGATGTCACTGCTTGTGCTTGGGTTACGGTGTGTTGGCAGGAAAGGTGACGAGTTATCTAATAGTCATGAGGACATGACTTTTATTTGGTGGGGGGAGAGTGTAACGGGGGTTTTTTTCTTTTTCTTTGTTACTGTGTATGTAATCAAAATGGCGTCTTTGTTTTGTTAAAAGTAGGAATGCTGGCGCCTGTGTTAATAGTAGGAATGCTAGCGTCTTTGTTATGATAAGTGCTGGAAGCTTGTTTGGGACTATAAACTGATTGTTGGTGGGGGTTTTGGGGAGTCGGCGCGATGGAGTGAGAGAGAGAGGACGGGGTGCTGGAAGCTGGGCGACGGTACGGACCCCGAGCAGGGGTCCCCGGCCCAAGGTTTTCGGTGATGAGAGGAGACGGAGACAGAGGAGTGTGGAGCGACTGGTCGACCACCGTGGGGGTCCCAGGAGGCGGGTCGAGAAATTCGGAGGGGATCGAATACCAGAAGACTTCAGTAATTGAGCTCCAACGGTTGTGCACGAAGTGGTTTGGACTTTGATAAGTTTGGCGCCTTTTCTTTTTTTTTTCTCTTATTCATATATACTGTATCGTTAGTAATCGCTTAGTTATAGTAATCTTTATAAATTGTACTCATTTAATCGCATAAGGTGTACTGTCGTTTTTTTTGAGCGAGGCAGGGACATCACACAGCATCCACACCAGCTGATTACCCAGTTTGGCGGGGCCGAAGGCTGCTCCCCCTAGACTAGAACGAGTTTGAGCGATGCCTGAGGCGACCCAGGGGTTACATGTAGAAGCACAACAAAATAACTTGGGTTTAATTTATTATCATAGCAATAGATAGCACAAATGAACAACGCAAAATACTACACAGCAAGTCACAAATATTTCTGAGATCAAAATTCCTTCACCACTCGGTTGTTGTAATCGGGAGAACTCTGGTTTGTAACTCATGAAGCTGCCCCTGGGCCCCAGGCACTGATCACCATTGACGTCTGGATGAAGTCCAAAAAATATTCGAAAAGCAGCCCAATATATCCTCAATTTTTCTCAAGCACAGAGAAACAAAAAGACAAACTCTTTGTTCCCATCCATTATTGCAATCTGGTTTCTTGCATTCAAACAACACATGCGTCCATTAACATGGTGTTTCGAATACCCTTCAACATCAATTAAAATTAGACATTTTAATGGTCACTCCTCGTTATCTTGTAGTAGACAACATTCCTTAGGCTTACAAAGTGCATTAAAATTTACAACTATAAACAATATTCCTGAATCCTAATGGAATCCATCAATACAACTATCAAACCGCTTGAGAGACATTCTCTAATGTTTACTTACTAACAGATCTCACATACAAGATCAGAAAGAGTCATGCTTGTCATTCAACCTGACAGACATTCAATCAATATATTACAAAATCTAAATATGCTACAGACAGCCATCAAAACATCCATATTTCCCTGCAGAAGACAGCACAGGGGTGAATTTCCTTCTTTAGAAATAGCAAGGTTCTTACAATCCAATCTAACTTCCATTCAATCATAAACACACAAGTAAGTAATTGAAGATTCCTTAAATGAGTGAGGAGGCTACAGATTCTATTCCCCCTCCCCCCCCAACCCCAGCCTCCAAACACAGGATGCCCGTATAGCCTGTAAATACCAATGAGTATTTCAAAGACCAAGGAGATAGATTTGTTTTGGGCGTCTGGGAACTCAATTCGCAGCTGCACTTCTGACTTACAAACCGTTTTGGTTATGAATAGCTCACAAGAATAGAACCCTGTGATAACTGGGGAGGGCCTGAATATATTAAATGCTAAAAGCTATCCTTGATGGATTGGCAAAGCCTGATTTGGAAGGACTGGCATCAAATCTACATTGTTTCAGAAATAACATCAATCCCCATATGTTTCTGACGTATGCATGCAACTTACACACTGCCGCACAATTTAATTTGCCTGATGGAGTGAATCAAATTAAAAATACATTATCCCAATTTATGATGCAACCCAAGTTTTAGGACCCAAATTCCTGTATAAACTTGAGAGAAAGAAAAGGAAATATTTCTAATCGGCTTTCCTACATCTGGCTCTTTAATGAGGCCTAAATATTCATGAACATTTTATAAATATCCACTGGTTACTGCTGGCAGGTATTGTAAATAAAAGTACAAATGATCTTGGCTTTTAATCGCAGCTGATAGAATTCCTGGCCTCTTTGATAAGTCTGTCAGCTGTGACAGCATTTGTGATTTGCTGGCTGAAGAAATGAGGCCAAGCCGCCAAAATGACTCAAGCACCTTTCCAGCTCCTTGGGCATTGATATTTCACATTCTTTCAGCCAAAGTTAGAACTGAGCTCAGTAGCTCCTTGAGTATGGTCTCCAAAAGATTGTGAGTGTAAATCTGACCCTCAAGGTCAATGGGAAAACAAAGCAAACTGCAGTGTTAATACTGTGCTCAATTACTGACTGCCACTCTGACCTTTCACCCAAGGTAAATGTCACCTTCAATATGACTTGTACTGTTGAGTAACATAGATACATGCAGTTTTCTCGATATGGCACTTTCCTCTCTCTCCTGCTATTTCTGCAGTGGTAATGGTGTGTGTGTGTGTGTGTGTGTGTGTGTGTGTGTGTGTGTGTGTGTGTGTGTGTGTGTGTGTGTGTGTGTGTGTGTGTGTGTGTGTGTGTGTGTGTGTGTGTGTGTGTGTGTGTGTGTGTGCACGTGTGTGTATTTTCTGTATAAAATCACTGCTGATAGAAAAATAGGAAAATCTGGAGATTCCCAGCACTGGATCTGTGAGGGTGAGAGTGCAGAGCGAATTTTGTCAAGAGTAAGGAGGGAAAATAAAATTTTGGTTTGAAATTCTGTTGTTCACTTTAATTGTCTGCAGGATACATATATTTTTTCTTTCACAGCGAGTGTTGGTCTTTTATTTTTATTTTGGCTCTTTTTTATAATTGAGTTCTTTCAGGTTTCTTGCTTTGTGGCTACCTGTGAGCTAGCAAATCTCAACAAAAAAATCCAAAAATATTCAATAGGTCTGAGAATGCCTATGGAGAGAGAAACAAAATCAGATTTTCAGGAAGGTGACCTTTCATCAAGATCTATGAGGAGCCGACTTTTTGCAATGCAGTGTAAGGAACTCCAGCAACCAATAGAGATCCAAAATATTCCCAGCTGTAAAATAAACGAAGCAATCATCCATTATTAGCTGACTTCTGTGCTCTCGATTAAATAGTGCACTAGGATCTTTTACTTCCTAATCTATATTACAAAGGACTTTCGTTTTAATTTTTCACAAAAAAACGTTTCGAATGTTCCTGCAATTCCTCAATGCATGTCAACCCCGTTAATTACTTTTATTTATTTTTTTCTCAGCTCAAGCTGGTAAAACCTGAGGCACTGGCATAGCCAAGCATGCTCATTTGTCAATTGCTAGGAACTTTGACAATTCTAGCGGTGTTTAGTATTATTGCTTTCTGAAGACTCACATGGATATAACTCGGTAGCCCCAATTGTTTAATGCAATTGTGTAGTGCCTTTGTGATGAAACCAGATGTAGATACTACGACCGGGACAATGTATACCCTGTTCATGTACCAAGGTTTTTCAATTTCCTCTTTTAATTCTGCATATATCTGGTGTTTTCCTTTATTGATTTCTATAAGTTATGTGTGTTTGGATTGACTATATCTATTAAGTAAGTTGTTCTTGCACTTGATCCTTTTCGTTCTTGCTTGTTTATCCTGTATTATTCCGGAACTGATTATCTGTTATTTGTGAAGTGGGGTGCCGTGCGCAATCATAATCGATTGAAAACGGACATGGGAGCACGGAGGAACATCGGGAAATTACAGGAAGACCTTCTTCATTGCTGCTGCTGCTGTGAGGTCCGGGACTCTACTGGGAAGAACAGGCCCCCAGTCCTCGGGGTCGCATTGCCGATGGTCGTTGGCGGGGCCATCTTAATACGCTTGGCAGAGGATGGTGCTCGGAGAAGCTGTGCTGGAGGGGATGGTCGTCGGCTTGGATGTTCGACGGACTCGGAGTCCTTTCGACGGACTCAGGTTGCTTTTGGTGTGTGCTGCATCTGTGAGGCTGGTTTTGACGGAGCTTCCATTGTGTGCTGCGTCTGCAAGGCTGAGTTGGGTGGCACCTTGGAAGTCCATAGCGGGGGTATTCCCTTCTGCCGCCAGCGTGGGATGGCGAGTCTGTCAGGACCCTGTGGAAACTGTGTGGTGATTTCTTTTGAACTTACAGTCCTTTAACATCTTGGACTATTTTTACTGTGCCCATAGTCTGTCTTTTTTTTTATCAATTATGCTATTGTTTGCACTGTTGTAACTATATGTTGTAATTATGTGGTTTTGTGCAGGTCTTGTAGCTTTAGTTTTTGGTCTTGTTTTGTCTGGTGGTCTTGGAGCTCCTTTCCGGGGATCACGCTAGACAGTAGCGCGATATTAATATGCAGCAGCCTCTCCGGACTCTGGATTGGAGATTGCCAAACATTACTTGGATTTTCTGCTGTAGTCTGTTTTGTCATATGCTTTTGTGATATCATTCTGGAGGAACGTTGTCTCATTTTTTAACTGCATTGCATTTGTGGTTTCTAAATGACAATAAACTGAATCTGAATCTGAATCTGTTTCTGGATGGTGTTCATGGATTGACCTGTTTGTAATAACTGGTATAATTTTGATATTCAGACTCTAAAACTGGATCCATCTTGTATGTATAGAAAGGCATGATTTCCTTTATGAGTTTGCATTTTAAAACAAGTGTTTGATGAATGATCTTTGCCACTTGATTGTGCCTGTGTAAGTTATCAGTTTGTGTTAAACTGCTACAGGATCCAACAATGCGTTGGATTGTTTCTAGTTTTTCTCAGTATTTTATACATTTATCATCTTGAATTTTTTGGTCTTTCATTATGTATTTTGATATTTTGTTTTGCGTCAGCCACCAGTTCCTGTATTGCCACAAGGGAACTCTGAGCAAGGTGTCTGACTTTTCCTTCTCAGCATCTAGCCTGCTCAGATCGAGGGAATGTCTTCCATGGAGAGCCATGTTCATTAACTTTTTCTTCAATAGTGATAATGTCATCATTTTTGTGGGTTGTGCTCTCATTTAAGTGTAGTGGAGCTTGTTCCTTATCTGAATTGCATCTGCTAGTATGGAGTGCTGATTTCTGTTTTCATTGATGAAAGTATATCCTTAGAAGTTTTATCTGACTATTGTGTAGATTTTTAATGTCTGTTATTCCTCCTCCCCTTCTGTTCTAGGTAGTGTTAATCTAAGTGCATTCAAGTGTACATAATGTTTTCTGAAATTTGCCATTTTCCTTTGTAAATTTTCCAGCTCACTTTCAGACCAAGATATTACACCAAAAGAATATATTAATACAGGTATAGCGGAAGTGTTTATTACCTTTGTTTTATTTTTACTGTTCAGCTCTTCTTGGCAGATTTTTTTAAGCCTTGAAGTAAATTCTGTCAAATGTTTATCCTTTCTCGCACTGTGATCTATTTTCATTCCTTGTTGATATGTCAGCTACTTATTCATATTCCTCCATAAGTTGATTGTATCCTGCCACTCTGCTTTGTATTCTATCAACTCTATTGCACCTTTCTTTATGTTTAATGTTCTGCATTTATCCAGTCCAAAGTTCTTGTTTTATATCTTTTAAAAATAACTCTCCTATTTGAATTAATTGTTTTAGTTTAACTAAAGAAGGAGCATATAATTTCAAATCATCCATGTATAGGAGGGACAAAAACGTATTGCTCCTGTCATTGTTTCTGATTTGATACCCAATTTTGATGGCTCTTTTGTGATTTCCCTTTTTTATATTGTTATTGTTATGGTACATTAATGCAATTCATTGCAGATTCTTCATATTGTATGCTGCCATTTACCCTGTAAGGGATAATAGAAACAGAGAGAATTTGAAATACTTATAGGGAATTCTACTCTATATGAACTTTAAAAGAATTGGTAGTGGCATTTAGGAAGAAATCTGTCAGGTGCCAGCAGCGTAGACATGATCCTTGTTAAGCAATATCAGACACCTTGTTAATTCATTTTTTATGATCTAGGCATTGCCATCAGGACCAGCGTTCATCATCAATCCCTAGGTACCCTTAAAACGATGACGACGAGCTACCTGCTTGAATTGTGTTGTCCTTCTGGTGAAGGTACTTGTATTGTGCAGTTGCTTAGGGAGTCCCAGAATTTAGACCCAGTACTGATGAAGGGAAGGTGGCATATTTCCAAGTCAGGAAAGTGTGTGTTTTAAAAGGGAACCTTTTGGTGGCGTGCTGCAGCTCTCTTGTACTCCTTGGTGGTGGGGGTGTCTCCAGTCTTCGAAGTGGTTTTGAACTCTGTAGTCACTGTCAACCTTTGGAAGAAATAATGTGCTTTTCATGCTGAGCACAGTGCAAGTCAGGTGGGCTGTTTTGTCTCAGATGTCAGCAAGCTTCGTGAGTTGTTGATGGTAATGTACTCAATCAATACTGACTTGTCTCTAGTCAATGGTGGAAAGGCTTTAATGTAAGTAAAAGGATCAAAGAAAGAAAGAAAAGGAAGATTAGCATTATTGTCACGTGTACATTGAAACATACAGTGAAATGTACCACTTACATCAAATCAAATCAGCAAGGAGTGTGCTGCAGAGCCTATAAGTCTCGCCACCCTTCTGGCACCAAAATAACATGCCCACAGCTTACTAAGCTTAACCTTACCTGTATATCTTTAGAATGTGGGAGGAAACCGGGGAAGCCCACACAGTCTCAGGGAGAAAATACATACTCCTTACAGGCAGCAGCCAGAGTCGAGCCCCAGTCTTACAGATGTCGCTGTAAAATGATGCACTAACAGCTCCACTGCTGTGCCACCCCACCAGTGGCGCATGCTGACCTGGTCCTTAGACAGTGTTTATGAGGCTACTTGAAGTGAGTTTCTGGATAATGATGGTGGAGTGGGGTGGGTGCTCAGGGATGGTAATGTCAAATGCAGGTCATTAAATCTCTCTTGCTGGGGCTTGTCGCTGGCTAGTTGGCATTTAATAGCCCATGCTTGAGTGATTTTTTTGGATCATTGTCCACACATACATGGATCAGTCCATTTGCTGAGAAGTTGCATGTGGAAACGTGAACATTGGTACAACCACCTACGAGCTTCTAATCTTATGATGAAACTGTTATGTACTCATGGGTATCTTGTGACTGTCACATGACCATGATGTAATTCAGGCTCTCCTGGGCATGATGTAATGGTCTTGTGATGGTGGAGTGACGTAATTTTCCCACCAGTGAGATGTCATGTGATAGTTTTTTCAACGGGGTATAAAAGGAGAACCCCTCCCTGTGACGCAGGTCAGTTTCGTGGCTTAAGTCGTCAGTGACTCTGTTCTGCTGCGTATTTGATTTTATGGCACAGTTTCATTTTAAAAGTGGAGTTTTAATTTCTACTGTAAGAATTGTTGCGCCAGCAGTTCTGAAAATCACTGCCAGTTAAAGTCCAGTCAGAGAGTGAAGAATTGTTGAAGTTCCAGAGGCTGAAGAATCGAGGAAAGTTGGTGTTGTCGTCTGTAAAGCAGGTTTGACCTTATTTAATCTTCGTACAAGGAATTAGTAACTTGTGTCCAAGATAGCCCCTGCATTTCTGAAAGCAGAAAGAGTTGGACGCAAAGTTTCGCCAAGGAAAGGTCAGTGCCTTTAAGCCGATTTATTTCCTTCAATCGTAAATCCCTCGGTAAAACATACTTTGGCTGGGATCAGCAGTGACATCACAGAAGAGGATTTTATTACTTCAAGGAAAGTCTCTCCTAACTGACTGTGAATCATTTTGGACTTTTTGCAATACTACTTTAAAGAACTGAGTTCGCATTTCTCGCTTTAAGAACTGTTCGAGCTGTTGTATAGCAGTCCACTTCTGGTTACTTTTGCTTTTTTTTAGCAGTGTTTAATAAATGTTTTATTTGTTATAAAAAACCTGTCTCGATTATATATTCATTGTTGCTGGACCATAACAAAACGTAGTTAATTGCTGAGGAAATTGTACATTTTTAGGTCTCAGATATGCCCTAAGGATCTCATGCGATGTTATCTTGGAGTTGGGATAATTGGCCTCTCACAAATTCAACTTTCTTTACTTGCATGAGATATGACTCTAGCAACTGCACAACTATGGAAGGAATAAACAGTCAATGTTTCTGGCTGAGACCCTGCAACAGGAATGGAAAAGAAGGGGGAAGAAGCAGCAATAAGAAGGTTGGGGTTGGGGATGGAGTGCATGCTGGAAGATGATAGGAGAAGCCAAGCGAGGGGGAAGGTGAGTGGTGCGGGAGGGAGTATGAATTGAAAAGCTGGGAGGAGATAGGTGGAAGAGACAAAGAGGCTGAAGAAGAAGGAATCTAACAGGAGAGAATAGTGGACCATGGAAGAAAAAGAAGAGGAGGAACCAAGGAGAGATGATGAGCAGGTGAGGAGAAAAGAAGGTGTAAGAGGGAGTTCAGAATGGGGAATGAATACAGTTCCCTCCAGAATCCTGTGTGTGTTGCTCTTGATTTCCAGCATCTGCTTAACCTCTCGAGTTTATGATTCTATTAGAGTATGCTTGCATGATATGAATGACTTCAAGTTTATCAGTCTTCCTGATCCCAAAGTTGGTGCTATGCTGCTTGAAGTTAAAGGCAGTCAGCCCCTCTCACCTCACGACTGGAACTCTGCTCTTTGGTCCCTGTCTGGACCAAGCATGTGATGAGATCATCACTGGTGACTGAGAGCAGACAGGCAGGCCATGCAATTTTTTGTGAGCCGTACATACCTGAATAAGTTTCCACATTGTCGGGTAAATCCCTGTGATATAACTGGATGTGTTTCCTTATTTTCTGGCAATTAAGTTTCTGTTTATGTAGACTGGTCAATAGAACTAGTGCAGTATAAAAGGAAATGTGGTGCCTTCAGTAAGCCAAGTGCTCCGTCGTGTCCGAAGTTTAACAGCTGCTTGCATCAGTCTATAAATGGGGTGTGTCAAAATACTGAGCTCATTTGCTCAGTGCTTAACAACTAAAACCAAACAGAATGATAAAAGGATTGGGTTATGTTTCAGCCACTTTCTCAAAGCATGTTGAAGATCACAAAGTTCTTAGGACATATATCAGCGTAATTGTTGTAACTCTGTTGAACCAGTTCGTTGTCTGCCATTTCTAATTAAATTCATTTTACTCTCTGACAGGATAGATTAAAGAATGTCTTCCAGAAAGGATAGCTTACTACTGTCACTGTTGGCACTTAATTGACTGGTACCTCTAACAGAAGATGCTGGCTCCTGAAGATGCCCTTGCGATGAAAGACATGACCATAAGCTGCTGAAATGAGCATTCTGTCATTTTTAAGATGGAGGATTAGGAGAGAGTATTCACCACCGTGTTGGATAAGACAAATTGTATTTTTTTCTATTAACCAGGATTATGAGATTAGCTTAATATTGTTGCAGTCACTGCATTTCCTTTCTAAGTTTGTGGGGCTTTCACTGTGTATTGTAAGTTTTATTCCCACCTAGAAGAATACAGTTTGTTTTCAGTTTCTACCATGAACACAATACGTAATACAGAAATAGATACTGTTATTAGGAAGATGTATTATATACAGATTATCTTATCACAACTACTAGGAGATGGAAAGCTGCAAAATCCATTATTGAGTATGTGAAGAATATTGCACAAGCTACTTGAAGAATAACCTGTTTTAGTTCAAAATGAACTATCCACTTAAAAGTCAGATAGACAAGTCTGACATCTCATCTGGATGGTACTTCCAACAGCGCAGATCTTCCTTTCTGTAGGTATCAAAATCTAACCTAGAATTTCAACATTCATCTTGATTTAAGTTAATGGTGAGTCAACAGCCCAATAAGAATGAGCATAGAGACAATTTTTGACCCCACCCTACTTCAATCTCTTCCGAAGCTTACAGTGGTCAAGTTGGTAAGTTGCTCTCTGGGTTAGGTAGATTCTAGTAATATTCAAGCATTCTGTGAATCTGGGATGCCATGGTAGCGTAGCAGGTACTACAACACTATTGCAACTCAAGGCGTCAGAGTTCAGAGTCCAATTCCAAGGCGGCCTCTAAGAATTCTGGATGTCCTTCCTGTGAGCACATGGGTTTCCTCTGGATGTTCAGATCTCCCCCAACAATCCAAAAATATATCAGTTAGTAGGCTAATTGCTCATTGTAAATTGTCCTGTGACAAGGCTAGAGTTAAGTTGGTGGGTTGCTGGGTGTGTAACGTATTGGGCTGGAAGGGTCTGTTCAGAGCTGTATTGCAAAATAACTAACTAAATAAATATGATCTGATTGAAGTGTACAGGGCAGAAATGACATAATTTTAGGGTGATTGGAGGACAATATAGGGGTGGGTATTTTGACACATAGTGATTGGTCCATTAAATGCCCTGCCAGGTTTGGTGGTAAAGGCAGATACATTGGGGTCATTTAAGAGTCTCATAAATAGAGAAATGAAGAGACACGTAGGATTGAAAGGTAAAGTTGATCTTAGAGCAGGTTAAAGGGCAGGTTTCACGGCATGGAGCACTGGACCTGTACTATGCTGTAGTATTCTGTATTCTATGTCCTATGAAACCTTCTTGATTTGACCATCCATTTGGCTCTATTGCATACATGGTCCAGTTATGAGCTGAATATAGTTAGTTCAGTGAAACCCTCCCCATCTTTGGTAAGTTGTCCAACATGCAGATTGGTGGAGGAGAATGAAATGATGGTTCCTGGTGTTTGATTCCAAAGGTTTTCTTTTCCATTAGGAAGTAGAGTGAAGGAAGGAAGAAAGTATGTGGCATCACAGTGAATAAAAACCAAGCTTTAGAGTGGAATCCCTAATAAAACATATATCACATGAAACCCAGGTTTCCTTGGGCTGCATAAGTCTTGGGAGTACACACTCCTGTCTTGCCAAACCCATGAGGTTGAGACGCTCTCCCACCTCAAACCCTGATTTGTGTGGATGCTGTGTAATTTGCCGCCCTGTTACAACCCAGTGCCAAGAAATAACAGACAGCTCACGGCATATGATTAAAGGAATTATATTTATGAATCTTAACTTCACTAAAGAAAAGAAAGAAAAAAACTTAAAGGTCCCATTATAATTAAACAGTCAAATGTGCACAAGTCGGAGGTGAACTCTTCCAAAAGACATATTCACCAAGCCTCAGTAAACCTTTGCACCTTGCTCCATTGAATCGCGGTCCCCCACCGCGTCGAATCCTACAATCGACTCTCTCCACTGTCTTCTCTCTTCATCTCCTGCTGGACAAAGACCCCAGCTCACACCAGTCACCCAGCTCAGGCACTCAATAAAAAACCCTCCCCGGATTGGACAGCTCACATTCCAAAGCACCCGTTATCTCTAACCATAATCCAAACACTGCTTCCTCAGAAAGACCATTACGTTCGCAGTGAAATCTTTACCAGGGCGTTACACACATGAGTCTGCTTCCACTTTGCTGTAGGTCAGCTCTGTGTAACTGAATACTTGACAACTGGTATAAGAAATAAAACATTGAGCAGTACAGCACAGGGGCAGGGACAGGCATAGGGACAGACATCCACAATGTTGTACTGACCAGCCAAAAAGTAAATTAAAAAAAATGCAAAATCTAACCTCTCCTATTTGCACAATGTGTGTAAGCCTCCTTCTTCCTCATATTCATGTACCCATCTAAACATCCCTTAAAATATATTTACCTCCACCACCATACCAGGCAGTGTATTCCAGTCATCCACCACTCTCAAAGTAAAAAAAAATTACCCCTCTCATTCCCTTTGAACCTACATTCCTCTCACCTTCAATACATGATCTTTGGTATCAGACGTTTCTACCCTGGGAAAATGATACTCCCTGTCTACTCTATCTATGCCACTCCTGATCTTATAAACCTCTATCAGATCTCCATTCAGCCTCTGCCACTCCAGAGAAAACAACCCAAGTTTGTCCAGCCTGTCATAACACATGCACTCTAAACCAGGCAGCATCCTGATAAACCTCCTCCGCACATGTGATGTGGACTTGCAAGTCAAAAGGTTTACACAGTGATCTCTTCTTAGTGCCTGCCTCATGCCATTGTAACTTGTCCTAGTCAAATCTAAGCAAGGACCATACATATCCTTATCTCTAGCTATCCTTAGCTATTGTCACATATACTACGATGAGGTGTTAAGTTCTGTTTTGTGACGAGAGACCTTGACAAGGATGGTTAGGACCCAGTTGCTGGAGTATTCGAGGTAAGGATCAAGACACAGTTTCAAATTGGAATGGGAGCGAGGCACAAAACAAAGCACTAGATGATATCTAGAGCTGAGTTTATGATTGAGCATTGGGGCTTTATTCAGGTGCTCTTTAAATACTGAATTCTGGGTTCCAAGACATGATTGTTAATTAGCGGAACAGACCTGAACCCTTAAAGGGAGCTATCCAGGCACTGGAGAGTTCGAGCTTCTAAATCCCAGAAGCTGACGTGATTGGGTGCATCTCATAGCACAACCCCCTCCCCTACGGGTGATTCCTGATGGCCCTGGCTGCTCAGAGAGATGGTAAGGGTAGTCGTGGATGAGAATCGGATCCATGGTTACATTTTTAGGCACCCAATCCTTCCCAGTCCACGAGGTATTACTGAACATCCCGAACCATTTCTGAGTCCAAAATAGTTCTCACCATGAAGAGCTGTTCCTCATCAGTAAACCTGGGTGCTGGCAGGGCTGATGGTGCTGGGGCTAAGTGGCTGAGGCTGAAAGGTTTTCATTTAGAGATGTGGAAAGTGCGATAGATCTTCAGGGTTTGGGGGAGCTGCAGGGTGTAAGCCATCGGGTTTACTTCCCTGAGGAATTTGAAGGATCCAATTAACTTTGGCGCCAACTTTCTAGACATCACCCAGAGAGGCAAATCTTGAGTAGACAGCTGGACCTGTTGCTCAGGCAGCAAAGTGGGTCGCTGTATTCAGTTAGCCATGTTTCCACCTTCCGGGTAGAGGCCAGCAAATTCTCTTTTGCCCTAGTCCATTTCTGCTTGCGGTGCTGGATGAGATTTTTGGCCACACGGACCCAACCTCAGCCTACTGTTCCAGGAAGAGTGGTGGAGGATAACCAAACTCACACTCGAATGGTGACATCCAGTGCGTCGAATGCTATAAGGTTTTGTGGGTGACCTCTACCCACGTTAAATGGTTGCACCACTCATCAGGTCTTTCTGAGGCCAGGCATCTTAGGGTTTGTAGCAAATCTTGGTTGGCCCACTCCATCTGAACATTGGACTCTGAGTGAAACCCAGAGGATGGACTCACATGTACAGCTTACAGAATGCCCTCCAGAAACATGGTGCGAATTGTAGATCACGATCCATGACAAATGTCCACCAAGAACCCATGGATCCTGAAGACCTGGTCCAGCAGCAGATACCCAGACCATCACAGGTAAAGTCCTCCCCTCCAAAGAGCACATCGACTAGGAGCACTGTCATCATCAAGAACCCCCACCACTCATGCTTTCTTCTCACTTCTACCAAAAGAAAGAAGATACAGAACCCTCAGGACTCACTTCACCAGGTTCAGGAACAGTTATTACCCCTCAACTATCAGGCTCTTGAATCAGTGAAGATAACTAAATTCTATTTCACTGACCCCCAACACTGAACTATTCCCATCAACTATGTCCTCACTTTCAGGGACTTGCACCCCATGTTCTCAATATTTATTGCTTAATTATTTATTATTATTTTTTTCTTTTGTATTTGCACAGTCTTCTACTCATCAGTTGCTTGTCTGTCTTGTTGGGTGCAGTCTTTCATTGATTCTATTATTGTTATTGGATTTATTGAGTATGCCCGCAATAAAACAGATCTCAGGGCTGTATATGGTGGCATATATTTATTTTGATTGTAAACTTACTTTGAACTTTGATTCATTCTGAAACTCAAAAGAAATCAAGGGTAACAATAATTCCAGCATGTAATAATTTAATCAAGGGTAACAATAATTCCAGCATGTAATAATTTAATAAGGATGCATTGAGGAAGGTCAGGCTCATTTTAATGACAAGTGTGACTATAATTTTAGGGTCTCATCAGGAGGGAGTTGAGGATAAACATTCCACAGCAGCAGCCAGCATCAGACAGGATCGAAAGAATCTTTCTCATATTGAATTAAGATGGCACTACTGAAGTTGTGCAACAGCTTATTCTTACTTCAGAAGGCTAGAAATAAGACGAAAAACATTACTAAAACAGATTTTCTGAAGTAAATGGTGGCCAACTATCACCACAGACAATGAAGGAACAGGTGGAAGCAAAGCTGATTCAAAGGATGAGCCATACTGGCGTATCGCAAAGCCGAACACAACGTGTTCAGGACGTGGTCATAGATGGAGTTGGTATTGCTGTCAGTGCTGGAGTGAACAACTTGGAGAGGAGTTGATGTGGGAAAATTTCAATGTCCGCCCACCAAACACGGGTGTGAGGTTGGATTGATCCAAACGCTGAGCCGATTTGGTGAGATCGAGAACAACTAAGGGTTGTGAGGCCGGGACGTATCATTACACCAGGGTCTGGATCCAAGAGTGAGGAACTATCCCGTGCTTAGGCACTTTAAATGCTGGCCCAGATAGACTTCAAAGAGGGAGTGCAGAGGAGAGGGTCGGGCTGATTTCGCTCACTCTCCTGCGCTGTTCATTCCTCTCTCCGGTGGCCATCATCTCGGTGGGTTTTGTGGCATTTTTTTGCCTCACTAATATGGTGAGCTGAGATTGAATCTTGGCAATTCTACTCTGGCTGCTCTGGGGAGTGGATCTAAGGATTCAGTTTGGTTTGGAATGTTGTCGTTTGCATCTATTGTTTGCAGAATGTATATTTTCTTCCTTCTTTCCCTGCACAGTTGTTACAGTTTTTCTTTGTTTTTAAATTGGGTTCTTCAGGTTTCTTGCTTTTTGGCTGCCAATAAGCAAACAAATCTCAAAATGTACAATTTATTCATTCTTTGATAATTAATGTACTTTGACCTTGCATAGGACTAGTCTCCTTTTCTCCATAGTCGTGATGAAAAGTACTGTTCAAAATGCCTAAAGTATAAAGAAGGATAAGGATAAATAAGAAACTCAGAAATATAGTTACTTTTACTGAGTAAAATGGAATAGAAACCCTCTCCCTTTCAAATTTGTGAATTAATCTTGTTTCTTAGGAGTTTTCTTTAAAACAGCACGGAGGAGGTTAAATTGTGCTATATCTTACAACAGGAATGCAATTTCACTTCAGAGGTGATAACGTTGGATGAATCTTCAGTGCTGTGGTAAATGAGAGAGAAGCAGCAGGTAACTCATTGAGGCCAGGAGGATTAGGTCATATTCAGCTTCATATTTATTATATTAAAAATGGAATTTCTCTTTTAACTCAAAACTCTGTGGGCACATGGAAGGACATGCTGACAAAAATTGCATTCGTGCTTTGTCATTTTTTTCTTCATTTCACTTTATCAAGTGAAATATCTGCAGCTGTCTAAGACAAGGGAGCCTTCAAATAGCGGTTCACCTTGCCATGAGATGACCTCGATGTGTTCAGAAAGATGGAATAAGAAGCATTGATATTGTTCGGTCTTGCCTGATTGACAGCCCATTGTAGTTCATGCATTGTTCCAAACTCGTACAGATATGGAGAGGGGGTGTTCGGAGGCTAGGGGAAGAGAGCCAGACAATATGATGGCACCCTATAATGAACATTTTCACAAAGAGTGTTTTTTTTGTGGTGCAGCTTTGGTATAAATCCAAGAACAGTGTTTGTGTCTGAAATTTGCAAGGGATATGTGTAACATGGGAGCAATCTGTAAGCCAGCTGCATTTTCACTTCACAGTCAATTACTTTGTGCTCAATAGGGGAGAGATTTGCATTGTTTGTTAGTTGCGATCTGATGGCACACTGGAGCATTAAAAATCGTTTTTGTCTTTTATTTTGCTACTTAGAGAAAACTGGTGAAAAATACTCAGAGGTATACCTCCCATCCCAGTATCTCTCTGGAGTGAGATTGTGAACTTACTGGATAATCCTGATATTAGGTTCTGTGAAAAAGATTTATTGAGAAGTTTGTTCAAACACTTGAGACTGAATCTTCTCAGGTTTTATTGCTCTTCCATAAGTTCTAGTCAAAAGAATGAAGACTGTCCACCTCAAAATTTGATGCTATTTGTCACTCATAGTCCAGGCAGTTAACCACATAATACTACTAATTTGGGAGCTCTAAAATGAATTTCTGATTTATAAGCTTCCAGTTTTTGCCTCACCCACATACTTATTTCTTTAGAGATTTGGCACATAAAAATTGGCCCTACCAGCTCTTCAAACCGTGCCATCCTCCAACCCCCAATTTAATCTTAGCCTAATCATGAGACAATTTACAATGACCTGTTAACCTACTAACTGGTATGTCTTTGGACTGCTGGAGAAAACCAGAGCACTCAATGAAAACCCATGCATTCCATGGTGAGGATATAGACTCCTTACAGATGACATTGGGATTGAACTCCCAACTCTGATGACTGAAGCTGTAATTGAGTCGTACTAACCCCTAAGCTGCTGCGATAACTTCAAAAAAAAAAGCTATTAGTGAGTTTGTCTGCAAAACTGTCAAATTGATTTCAATGCTCTTGTCCTTCAGACTTCTGAATGTGCTTGGAAGTACTCCACATGTCGCATCTCTAAAGGTGCAAGGTTAGTTAGGGAGCAGGCTGTTGGGTGGTGAGTTGCCTGAAGCTGACTTTTCAATGGTATAGAATCAGAAATCATTCTTTACACGAGTGCAAAACAATGCTGAACATTTTCAAGTGTGTCACTTAGAATATTTCACCAGGAACTTTGTGTCTGGTCCACTGGTGATGGTGTCATTCCCATTGCAATTGCCCATTATGAGGACAGTGCCAGAGTATGGACCAAACTATCCAGGAAATGCTTGTAATCAAACATCCTTAAAACAGCATAATCCTATTCAACTCCTGGTGAAGGGTTTCGGCCCGAAACGTCGTCACTACCTCCTCCCATAGGTGCTGCCTGGCCTGCTGAGTTCTGCCGGCATTTTGTGTTTTTTATTTAATCCTATTTAATAATTGAATAGTTAGGTGATGGGCATTGGTATTTGAAAACACCAGCACTGATCATTGATCGCTAATTGGCCTTGAATAGGTGGTGGTGAGTCATCTTCCTAAATCACTGCAGTCCTTCTGGTAATCATGCTTATACAATGCTATTGAGTAGCGAGTGTAAAATACATCGCTTATGTGCTATTGGTGTACATTATTTTCAAAAACAAACCATTCTTTGTGTATATTGTGTTGCTTATTAGTGTTGAACAGGCTGGAACTGGCTTGCCTGTCTGGGAGGAGACACATAGAAAATTTCCCATGAGGCAACACGGCACGGCAGCAGCGGCCTTTCAGACCTGGTGTTACTTTAATTTAATTTTCTATTTTAAGTTTGATACACAATTTTGGATAACAGAGCGGCTACCTACCATCGCCAGATACTACTACAATACAGAGATTGCCTGAAATAAAACCTTCACAAAGATCTGTTGGCTGAATTATGCGACGCCGGCTTGCTGAGGGGAACGGGCCTACATTCCTCAGACTTGCCTGTTGCTAGTAGCCGGAGATGGAGACGTCGAAAGCGATGTGCGAGGAAGCAGAAGCAAGGCAAACGGGCAGGGGTCCGTGCCAGGCTAAAAGCGAACCCTAGCCGGCCGGCTCTCCCATCCATTCTGCTCTCCAATGTCCGCTCCCTGGACAATAAAATGGACTACATCCGACTCCAACGTAATACTCGGCGGGAGTACAGAGTTTGCTCCGTGTTTGTCTTCACACAGACATGGCTCACTGATGGGATTTCGGACGTTGCCATCCAGCTAGACAGGCTAGCTTTGTTTCGTTCGGACAGAGATGCAGCTGTCTCCAGTAAAGTCTGCGGTGGCGGTGTCTGTGTTTATATCGACACAGAATGGTGTAAGAACTCTGTGCTGGTTTCCAGACACTGCTCATCGTTAGTGGAGTTTGTGGCAGTTTGATGCAGACCATTTTATTTGCCACAGGAATTCACCTCTGTCCTTATATTTGGTGTCTACATTCCCCCCAGCGCTAAATCTAAGGAAGCGCTCTGTGAACTGTACAGGGCTATTAGGGAACTGCAGAACGCACACCCTGATGGTCTGTTTATTGTCGCCGGTGATTTTAACCACACGAACCTTAAGTCAGTGCTCCCCAAATTCCATCAGTATGTGGAATTTGCAATGAGGGGGAGAACGCATTGGACCTGGTTTACACAAACATCCCCGATGCGTACCGGGCAGAGCCCCGCCCCCACCTCGGATACTCAGACCGCATCTCTGTTATGCTAATCCCAGCATACAGACCGCTCGTCAGGCGCTCCAGACCAGTTCAGAAGCAGGTGAAAACCTGGCCAGCAGGAGCCATCTCTGCTCTTCAAGACTGCTTTGAGCACACTGACTGGCACATGTTCAGGGAGGCTGCAACCGATGGCAACTCTACCAACTTAGAGGAGTACACAGCATCAGTGACCAGCTACATCAGCAAGTGCATTGACGATGTTACTCTGTCCAAGACCATCACTATACGTGCCAACCAGAAGCCATGGATGACCGCAGAGGTGCGTGCGCTGCTGAGGTCCCACGACTCCACCTTCAGAGCAGGCGACAAGGCAGCCTTAACAGCAGCAAGGGCCAAACTGTCCTGAGCCATCAGAGAGGCAAAGCGTGCACACGCCCAGCGAATCCACAGCCACTTCCAGGACAGCGGTGACACGCGGCGCATGTGGAAGGGCATCCAAGACAACATCACCTGACTGTGCAGGTGATGCTTCCCTCCCAAATGCGCTGAATACTTCTACGCCTGGTTTGAGGTGGAAAATGTCATAGCGGCGAGGAAGTCCACCCCTCCTGCGAATGATCAGGTGCTGTCTCTCTCTGTGGCCAACGTGAGAAGAACCCTGTGCAGGGTCAACCCACGGAAGGGTGCTGGACCAGACAACGTTCCTGGTAGAGTGCTCAGAGGATGTGCAGACCAGCTAGCAGATGTTCTCACTGACATCTTCAACATCTCCCTGAGCAGCGCCACCATTCCAACGTGCTTCAAGGCCGCCACCATCGTCCCCGTGCCGAAGAAGTCTTCAGTGTCCTGCTTCAATGACTGCTGTCCTGTTGCACTCACATCCATCATCATGAAGTGTTTCGAGAGGCTCGTCATGAGGCATATCAAGACCCTGCTGCCCCCCTCACTGGACCCCCTGCAGTTTGTGTACCGTCCCAACCATTCAACAGAGGACGCCATTGCCATCACCCTCCACCTGGCCCTAACCCATCTGAACAAAAAAGACACGTACGTTTGAATGCTGTTCATAGACTTCACTTCAGCATTCAATATAATCATCCCTCAGAAACTGACTGGAAAGCTGAGCCTACTGGGCCTGAACACCTCCCTCTGCAACTAGATCCTAGACTTCCTGTCTGGGAGACCTCAGTCAGTCCGGATCGGGAGCAGCATCTCCAACACCATCACACTGAGCACGGGGGCTCCCCAGGGTTGCGTGCTCAGTCCACTGCTGTTCACTCTGCTGACCCACGACTGTGTTGCAACACACAGCTCGAACCATATCATCAAGTTCGCCGATGACACGACCGTGGTGGGTCTCATCAGCAAGAACGACGAGTCAGCTTACAGAGAGGAGGTGCAGCGGCTAACGGACTGGTGCAGAGCCAACAATCTGTCTCTTAATGTGAACAAAACAAAAGAGATGGTTGTTGACTTCAGGAGGGCACGGAGCGACCACTCCCCGCTGAACATCGACGGCTCCTCGGTAGAGATTGTAAAGAGCACCAAATTTCTTGGTGTTCACCTGACGGAGAATCTCACCTGGTCCCTCAACACCAGCTCCATAGCAAAGAAAGCCCAGCAGTGTCTCTACTTTCTGCGAAGGCTGAGGAAAGTCCACCTCCCACGCCCCCCCCCCCCATCCTCATCACATTCTACAGGGGTTGTATTGAGAGCTTCCTGAGCAGCTGCATCACTGCCTGGTTCGGGAATTGCACCATCTCGGATCGCAAGACCCTTTCCCATTCATGGGAAAGGCTTCGGGAGTGAACTCTGAGGACAAATCCGGAGCTGGAGTCCCTAAAGAAGTCCGACGTTGCCTTCAACCTCGTTCTGGCAACTCCTGCGACAACACTGGTGCCAAGCTGTATCGGTCCTTGCCCTTCCTTTGGACAACATCGGTGGCGTGAAGAGGGGATACTCGCTGCATGGCAACTGCCGGTCTTCCATACAACCTTGTCCTGGCCTGCGCCCTGGAGAGGAAGCTCCAATAGACTTTCCAGGTGCAGATCCATGGTCTCAATAGACCAACAGATGCAACATGCCACCTGTTGGCTAATCTTTGGCACCTGCATGGCATGAGAAGAGTTTGGAATTTAAATATTGTGACGGAATCTAAATGCTAGTTATCAATTGGCTTTGTTACCAATTAAATAAGGCATGGATGTCCACCAAAGGCCATTTGATTACATTCGAGAAGATACCATGAACGAGATGAACCTGCCTTTGCTATTAGATTTCTAGGCAAGTAACATGTCTAAAGAATGGAGACAGCAGAGACAAATTGAAACGCTATTTATTGAGAGGGTTATGCAAGATAAGCCAAAAGAAATGAATGGCATTGTGTGATAGTATCTCATTACCTACAAGGGCTGAATTGTATCATTACATCACATGAAACCCCAGAGGTTTTGTTAGATGCACAACAAGGCAACTAGAATTGAAACAGTTGCTTATTATTAGTTAGTTTTTCATGATCAGTAGAAAGAGAGTTCTTCTAACAGGGATTGTTAACTAATAACTTTAGTTTCACTGGTTGGAAGGACTTAATCGTTGGGGTTTAGAATGATTATAGAGTCGATCCTGAGGAAATGATTATGATACAAGGCAGAGTTAACCTGTGTGGATAACTTACAAATATATATGTGGAGCTATCCAAAACTAGGCTAGAAATGGTGTCTGGTCAACAGAAGGAAGTGCAGAATGTGGAAGTCAAAGTCAAGGTAACTTAGATCAAGGGTCTACTGGAGGAACTGAGCAAGTTGAGGAGTGTCTGTGGGAATGGAAATTGTTAATGTTACTGGTTGAAACCCTACATCAGGACTTAGATTATGGACATCAACATGCGCAGCTGAAAAAGAAAAGTCTTTGCAGTTGGACAAGTTCTATGCAAAGAAAACGACCCTGATAGAGCATACAGTGAAGGCCGTGAGTCACACCAAAGCAGGGACAGAGAACACAATCATCAGGTACCAAATTAGGCTGATTTCAATGGAAGAAACCAATAATAAACATTATCTGAGAGAAGATGTAGGTGCTAGAGCAAACAATGTTTTGACTGGCCTCTGAAGCAACACATAATATCCTCCTGAAGCAATTCAACAGCCGCAAGGTGGTACAGTCACATTCAATGACTCATCTGTTATCAATAAACTATGACTTCAATAATGCCCGTTTGAGGATGGTGTCTGAAGGCAGTGAACCCAAAGTCTCAGAATAGCTCCGATGTGGATTTCATTGCAACAGATGAGAGAGGAGTGGCATGTCTCTATGGACATAATATATATGAAATCCAGCAGGTGTGGTTGCTAAGGGAAAACCATAAAGACACATTGGAGTTACCCAAAGGAGGAAAGGCACACTACAGCCATAAATAAGAAGAAAGACCTCACCACTAACTGCTGGAGATACAGGGACGATGAAACATATTAATTGGCGTTAAGCATGACAAAGATAGGTAGTGACTTGATACATGCCACACCACCTACTATATGAGGTCATGCCACTTCCTCATGATAATCTGCTATCTGTGTATATATTACTGCACAGTCAGGGTTTAATGGAGTAGAACTGACAGCCTGACAGCAGGTATACAGGAAGAAAGGCTCTCTTTATTTATCTCTCTCTTGCTTTCTCTTTCCATTTATCTCTCCACTTAACAGATATCATCCAATGTCTTAGAGAGACATACAGACAAAATAGCTTCAAGATTTAGATCCACCTCTGATGAAGGAACAGTGATATATATCCAAGTCAGCTTGGTACACAATGTTCTCCCGTATCACTATTGAGCTGACAATCGGTGTAGCATCAATAAGATGAACAACTTCAAAGCCAACATTCATGAAGCAATCATCACATTTATTAAAAGATGATCATGTCATTACAACATTCTTCTAGATAGTGTATTTTCTTAATTTTGAGGCTATACTTAAGTGCTAATAATTGAACAGAAATTGATAAAGATTGTACAAACCTAACAACTAGCAGGAGTATTCAAGGACATTTTCAACCTCTCACTGCTACAGACAGAAGTTCCCACTTGCTTTAAAAAGGCAACAATTATACCAGTGCCAAAGAAGAATAACTTGGCTGCCTTAACGACTATTGCCCGGTAGCACTCACATCAACAGTGATAAAATGCTTTGAGAGGTTGGTCATGACTAGATTAAACTCCTGCCTCAGCAAGCACCTGGACCCATTGCAATTTGCCTATCGTCACAATAGGTCAATGACAGATGCAATATCCATGGCTCTTCACATGGCTTTGGACCACCTGGACAACACAAACATCTACATCAGGATGCTGTTCATCGACCATAGCTCAGCATTTAATACCATCATTCCCACAATCCTATTTGGGAAGTTGCAGAACCTGGGCCTCTGTACCTCCTTCTGTAATTGGATCCTCGACTTCCTAACTGGAAGACCACAGTCTGTGCGGATTGGTGATAACATATCCTCTTCGCTGATGATCAACACTGGCGCACTTCAAGGGTGTGTGCTTAGCCCACTGCTCTCTATACCCATGACTGTGTGGCTAGGCATAGCTCAAACACCATCTACAAATTTGCTGATGATACAACCATTGTTGGTAGAATCTCAGGTGGTGACGAGAGGGTGTACAGGAGTGAGATATGGCAACTAGTGGAATGGTGCCGCAGCAACAACCTGGCACTCAATGTCAGTAAAACGAAAGAGCTGATTGTGGACTTCAGGAAGGGTAAGATGAAGGAACACATACCAATCCTCATAGAGCAATCAGAAGTGGAGAGAGTGAGCAGCTTCAAGTTTCTGGGTGTCAAGATCTCTGAGGATCTAACCTGGTCCCAACATATTTTTACGTAGACATAAAGAAGGCAAGACAGCGGCTATACTTAATTAGGAGTTTGAAGCAATTTGGCATGTCAACAAATACATTCAAAAACTTCTATAGTTGTACCGTCGAGAGCATTCTGACAGGCTGCATCACTGTCTGGTATGGAGGGACTACTGCACAAGACCGAAAGAAGCTGCAGAGGGTTACAAATCTAGTCAGTAAATCAAGATGGTTGTCCATCTTTAGGACTTTAGGAGATCTAGGCCTCATATGGAGCCAGTGATCATTAATGGAGAATGTGTGGAGCAGGTTAAGACCTACAAGTATCTGGGAGTACAGTTAGACGAGAAGCTAGACTGGACTGCCTACACAGATGCCTTGTGCAGGAAGGCACAGAGTCAACTGTACTTCCTAAGAAGGTTGGCGTCATTCAATGTCTGTAGTGAGATGCTGAAGATGTTCTATAGGTCAGTTGTGGAGAGCGCCCTCTTCCTTGTGGTGGCGTGTTGGGGAGGAAGCATTAAGAAGAGGGACGCCTCACGTCTTAATAAGCTGGTAAGGAAGGCGGGCTCTGTCGTGGGCAAAGTACTGGAGAGTTTAACATCGGTAGCTGAGCGAAGGGCGCTGAGTAGGCTACGGTCAATTATGGATAACTCTGAACATCCTCTACATAGCACCATCCAGAGACAGAGAAGCAGTTTCAGTGACAGGTTACTATCGATGCAATGCTCCTCAGACAGGATGAAGAGGTCAATATTCCCCAATGCCATTAGGCTTTACAATTCTACCGCCAGGACTTAAGAACTTTTTAAAAGCTATTATTAATGCTTTTTGAGATAGTGATTTAGATGCATATCATATTTTTTACTGAGTTAAGTATTGTATGTAATTAGTTTTGCTACAACAAATGTATGGGACATTGGAAAAAAAGTTGAATTTCTCCATGGGGATGAATAAAGTATCTATCTATCTATCTATCTATCTATCTATCTTGGGCACTAGCCTACAAAATACCCAGGACATCTTTAGGGAGCGGTATCTCAGAAAGGCAGTGTCCATTATTAAAGACCTCCAGCACCCAGGACATGCACTTTTCTCACTGTTACCATCAGGTAGGAGATACAGAAGCCTGAAGGTGCACGCTCAGCGATTCAGGAACAGCTTCTTCCCCTCTGCCATCTGATTCCTAAATGGACTTTGAAGCTTTGGACACTGCCTCGCTTTTATAAAATACAGTATTTGTATTCTTGCACATTTTTTATTATCTATTCAATATATGTAATTGATTTGCTTGTTTACTTATTATGTTTTATTTTATTTATTATTATTATTTTTTCTCTCTCTGCTAGATTATGTATTGCATTGAACTGCTACTGCTAAGTTAACAAATTTCACGTCACATGCCGGTGATAATAAACCTGATTCTGATTCAAGCAATATCAATGAAGACTTCTTATTCAGACCCACATTCTGTGCTCAGACTGGAAGCAATGTGTTTTAATCTTCTAAGTTAATTCGAGCATCACACACTGTGGTGAACTACATATACCTGCCTGGACTGCTCCTGTGGCTCCTCCCACAGACCCCTGCTGACAGCTCCTGTGGCTCCTCCCACAGACCCCCTGCTGACAGCTCCTGTGGCTCCTCCCACAGACCCCTGCTGACTGCTCCTGTGGCTCCTCCCACAGACCCCTGCTGACTGCTCCTGTGGCTCCTCCCACAGACCCCTGCTGACAGCTCCTGTGGCTCCTCCCACAGACCCCTGCTGACAGCTCCTGTGGCTCCTCCCACTGACCCCTGCTGACTGCTCCTGTGGCTCCTCCCACAGACCCCTGCTGACAGCTCCCGTGGCTCCTCCCACAGACCCCTGCTGACAGCTCCTGTGGCTCCGCCCACAGACCCCTGCTGACTGCTCCCGTGGCTCCTCCCACAGACCCCTGCTGACTGCTCCCGTGGCTCCTCCCACAGACCCCCTGCTGACTGCTCCTGTGGCTCCTCCCACAGACCCCTGCTGACAGCACCTGTGGCTCCTCCCACAGACCCCCTGCTGACAGCTCCTGTGGCTCCTCCCACAGACCCCCTGCTGACAGCTCCTGTGGCTCCTCCCACAGACCCCTGCTGACTGCTCCTGTGGCTCCTCCCACAGACCCCGGTATAAAGGCGATTGAGGCCTGAGCCCGGCCTCATTCTCCAGGATGTAGTGTTGTTCATTCTTCCAGTCAATAAAGCCGATATCTTGCTTCTTATGTCTCAGAGTGAGTTATTGATGGTGCATCACACACAAAACGTTGGACTGATAAAGGGCTTTGTCCCATAACATCAACTTGGCGGCTGCCTGACCTGTTGAGTTCCTCCAGCATTTTGTGTGCGCTGCTCGCATGAAATGCATGGCAGGTTCAGTCAACAGTGAGGAAGGCAAGTGCAATGTTAGCATTCATTTTGAGGGGACCAGGATGTATTGCTGAGTCTCAAAACAGTGGAATTGTAACTCATGTTTCTCTCAACATTTTAGGTCTGTGTTTCCCTTGACAATTTTGCATGTTAATTTGTTTAGTTTTTACCTTCAAGTGTTCAATAGGGCATTGTCTCTGAATTTGAGCTTGCTTTGAATAATGCAGGGATTTTGAATCAGGAAAGAGTTCTGGGTGATGGGGCTTTGAAAGGTTGAGAGGTGAAGACACTAAGTGCAGTGGATGTTTATAATATTGCTGTGAGATGTCAGGGTATATGAAATACAACTGGAGAACTAACCATCCAAAATGCTGAAAGAATTCAGCAAGTTTGGCAGCATGTATGGAGAGGAATAAACTGTCAGCATGTTGGCCCAAGACCCAAAATCTCTACTGCTCTCTCCAGTACACTGATGCAGCCTGACTTGCTGAGTTCTTGTTGCTCAAAATTTCCAGCATCTGTAGTTAGTGAACCAATCATCATGGGTTTCAAAATATATCAAGCACAGACACCCAATGCTTTGAGGTCTTGAGAACAGGTTTGTTTGAGTAAACCATAAGGTGCACTGCAGCAATTCCAGAATATGGTTTATCAGCTCCTTTTTGATGGTAGAGCTCGACTGGAGATGAACAGAAAGTATGAACAGAGAGACTTCATATAAAATGGTGGACAGAATCCTCTAAAGGAAGATATACTTTATCTCCTCAAGGCAGATATGGATCAGATAGCAGAAAGAAGTTTGAGTCCAATGAAAAGATGATTCTTTCCATTGCTTTACCCTGTTCAGGAGCTGTTATCAAGTTATTATCTGAGATTTACATGAATAATTCCAGTAATTTGTAAAAAGTACTGTATGTAAGTGCATGCTATTCCAATTAACAATAGCTGGACTAAGATTACAAACTGACTGCACCGCCGTCTGTGTTTGTTCATTTGGATGTGTCTGGTTTGTCCTTGTCAGTTTGATTTTTTGAGTAGGCCATTAAGAACTTTGTCAGGTGGAAGTACAACACCATGCTGCTTCCAGGTGTAATGTGGCTTTATACCTACTGCTTTGTTCACAGGCCAGCTTCACAGGCTTCCTCATGCTTGACTAGGTTTAGTTAGTTAAGCTTGTATAGGTAAACTCCAGTCCCGACTGAGTCTGGCAAGCGGTTTACCGCTGTAGAACTGGAAGCGGGGGCAACAGTCGTGCAGCCCTGCGCCATCAACTCGGATGTTCCGCTGCAGCCAGACTTCAGAATAATTCTCACGGCAGCTTTCAAATTTCAGCTAGTTAAGAAATAATTCTAAGAGTTGCCAGTAATGATCCCTGTGGAAAAAATAGTGATTCTACTCCCTCATACAGTATATTGGATAAAGAAATTATTTCAGCTTTCACAACAGGCACTGTTTAGCCTGCAGAATGTCTCCAACATTACTTCAGAATCACAATGTAATACCTTTTATGTTGGGCATGAGGAATTATATTTGATTTAAAGCTGTCACCCCTTTAAGGAGTGTATCATGTTCTCTAGGATGCAATCGGATCTGGAAGGATCCAAATGTGTGGGAGTGACAGATGATCAAAGCTGGGGAAGGTGGTGCCTGCTGGAATGGTTGAATAGTTTATCTGACCCAATCTCATTAGCCTGTCTATGATAATCTCATGTGCCTGCATTAAGCCTGTATCCCTTGTTGCCTTTCCTATGAAAATACCTGCCCAAATCCAATTTAAACATTGCAATTGTACCTACCTCTATAATCTCATCTGCTAGCTTGTTCCAAACAACCACCTCTGTGTGGAAAAACCTACACCACAGATTCCCTTTAAATTTCTCCTCCCCACCTTCAGACTGTGTCGTCTCATTCTAGACTCCTCTACCCTGGAAAGAAGTCTCTGACTATCTATTCTATCCATGCCTCTCAAAAATTTATTAACCTGTATAAAGTCACTCCTCTGCCTCCTATGTACCAGTAAAATAAACCCAGCAAATCCATCCTTTAATTGTAACAATGGTGCTCCATTCCAGCCAGTGTCCTGGAGAATCTCTTCTACACTCTCTCAGTTGCTACCACTTCCTTATTGTTGTGTGACAACCAGAAATGTACACAATACTCCAAGTTCAGTCTAGCTAATATTTTGTTACATGACACATCTTATATCAATGGTTTAGTTTATGAAGGCAAGCATACCATAGTTCATTTTCATTACTCCTATATATCTGTGTCACTACTTTCAGTGAGCGAAGGACTTGCATGCCAAGGTCCCTCTATGTGTCAATACTCTTTAGGTCCCTGCCATTTAGTCTCTACCTGATACTTGGCTAGATTAAATTCCATCTGCCACAGCTTCTCCCAAAATTCCAATAGGTCTATGCTCCACTGTAACATTAGAGAACCTTCTTCATTATCTATGACTCCGTCAATTTTCATGTTTCCCACAGACTTACTAGAGAGTCCATCTACTTTATCATCCAAGGAATTTATATATGTCTTACAAATGACATATATATGACATTTCACAAGGTACTCCACTTATTACAGGCATCTAGTCTGGGAAACACCCATCCATTATACCCTCTGACTTCTATTACAGGGCCAGTTTGCCAACATGCTTTGGATCTTATGTGTTTTTACCAGAACTCAAGACAGGAAGTTCAAGATACAAAAGTCTGAAGCTGTTTTTCTAAACCAACTCACAGTCTGTCAGAGCCAAGAGCCTCCGCCATCCATAGAACTGGGGCACCACATGCAAAGCCATAACATCCATGTGTCCATTCAAAACATATTCCATTAGGTTTGTTCCATCTTGCAGCATCAAAATCATGGAATGGTCCTCTTAACCGAGCTCAGGAGAACCGTCACTGGAATGCAGTGGTTTAAGAATGGTTGTTACTAACTTGTCGAAGTAGACTGGCTTTACCAGGAAAGTCCATATCGAAGGAATCAAATAACAGGAAAGCCCTCAGCATCAATCAGGCAGTACGGTAGCATAGTGGTTAGCACAAGTCTTTGCAGTTCCAGTGACCTGGGTTCAATTCCCACAGCTGCTCTTTGTACGTTCTCTTTGTGATTGTATGGGTTTCCTCCCACAGTTCAAAGACATATTGGTCGGCAGGTTTGTTGGTCATTGTAAATTGTCCCGTGGTTAGGCTAGGATTAAATCGGGGATTACTGGACGGCATGGCACTGAGGACTGGAAGGACCTATTCTGCAATGTGTTTCAATAAATCTATACTTGCCATCCATAATATAACAAATGCTGCCTCTGGTTCAGCTCAGTCTGTGAGCATCTTGCCAACAAGAAGTGACAACATGATAGCTTCACCAGTTGATCTGTTCCTTCTGTGTGTAAAAAAAAATTACTGCTTGCATTAAGAGCATTTTACCTTTTGTCGATTTACCAAATTTCAGAAACTGTGCCAATGAAATCAATGAAATTAAAGCCTTCTGCAAGGGAGATGGAGCATAATGTAAAACAGGTGACTGATTTGTTATAAATCCTTTTCAGTTCTGCTGATAAACGTAGATCTGTTTAACTCCCTTTGTCTCCAGTGTTTAGAAAATTAATGAGTGCACCTTGAACAGTGCTTGTGGTGTGAAATTTACCTCAGAACGTTCATACACCAGAAAGCACAATAAAAGGATTGTGGGACTGGCAATTAACAGTTTGGTCATGCAACAATCAATTTTTAATTGAGCACAAAGCAATGAAATAAAATCTCATAAAAATCAAAGTTTACCTCAACAATATCCATGCAGTTGTTTGAGAATGAATATTTAGCAGCAGCTCAAGGAGAGCTGCTAATTTCTTATGCAAACAGATGGCAAAAGCCTTGTTTGTTTCAATTTTTAACACTTTGCATTTCGTGCAAGGTTGCTTCAGGTTTGTGAGCACATTAGTTTTACATCTCGGCTCAGCAACTGGTTTTATTGGCAACTGGAATTATTTTCTCTTTCAACATTTGTTCCAGTTATATTGTACAAGAAACTACTTGATTTCCTGGGTTATGATTCAATAAAAACTTATGATCAGAGTAGATCAATGTACGTGTACAATGCTTTCTGGATTTATATATTCCTAAATGAGTTTGTATACTAATCTGTGCCTTATAAACTTTTTATAAAATACACATACAAACACTGAAAATAGCAAAAACACACTCAACAATTCAGGCAGCATTTGTGAGGATAGAAATACATGTCAAAGACTCTTGAAAACTGGAAACATTAGAAAACAAGTGTGCTTGAAGTTGTGAAGAGGAGGCTAGCAAAGGAAGAATGCCTGTTATAGAAATAATACCAATGTTATCCAGGTAACATGACCTCTTGTTTTCATTTAGAGAGAGAAAAAGAACAAAGAAACATGGTAGGATCGCCAGATGCAAAACACAACAGTTGCCTGGTCGGGCAGCATCTATTAAGAGCAAAATTGAGCTACTGCTGCAAATGGATGAGCTGACATCAGAACCAGTCAGCGACAACACAGACAGGAAAGGTTTGTTAGCTGAAGTAGTTAAATTCAGTACTGAAGGCTGCAGTGTGACCAAGTGGAAGATAAGGTTCTAGTCCTCGAACTCACACTGGAATTCACTCTGATAACATAGCAGGACAAAGGTACAGAGCTGAGAGTTGGAATGTGATGGAGATTAGAACATGGGGGTCAAATCAGCATGTTTTTATTTAATGTTGTCTTTTGTGTTCACTGAAGTGATTAATGCTATTGTTGGGTGATGCATGCCCTCTGTTGGATTCAACTGTTTATCTCTCAGATTAGGCCATTTAATGTATATTTTCTTTGCAGTTTAATGGTTAATTATCTGCTGTGTTAAGGTTCGTGCCTGTTTCCTGACCTGAAAAAAATATTGGATTAAAATATCAACGTGCAATGCTTCTAAACTGTTCCTCTTCTGACCCCAATGTGACTTCTCTTATACATGACATGATACCCTTGTTAATTCACTTTCTGAGACAGATTCTAGTATGAACCAATGTCAGGGAGCTATATCCACAAACAACAGAGCTACAGTTGTCCCAGCTATGCACCCAAAATGCTGGAGGAACTCAGCAGCCCAGGCAGCATCTACGGACAAGAGTAAGCAGTCGATAGATAGATAGATAGATAGATAGATAGATAGATAGATAAATAGATAGATAGATAGATACTTTATTCATCCACATGGGGAAATTCAACATTTTTTCCAATGTCCCATACACTTATTGTAGCAAAACTAATTACATACAATACTTAACTCAGTATAAATATGATGTTTCGGGTCGAGACCCTTCATCGGGGCTTCATGGACTTACCCTTTCCCATAGATGCTGACTGGCCTGCTGAGTTCCTCCAGTCTGGATTTCCAGACTGCAGATTTTGTGGACTTAGAGCTTTCCCAGGTTCATGCACTCAGAAACAATTCTAGTCATCCAAAAGGGATATTCTTCTCATCAGTTCGGATTGACATTAAAACGTAATGCCCAAGCACTAAATCGTGGTGACTTACTCCATTTAAAGGTCAAACTGACCAAGTAGTCTTCTCTTTAAATCAGTAGCAGCCATTCCAGGCACATTCTCAAGTATTTTCTGAATCTTAACAAACTTTATATTGTTTGCATATTTTGTCTGGGCTTCTTTCATTAATTTTATCAGAATGAAGTGTCTTATTCAGATATGAGCTCTTAGTAGGTTTCACCACTTCGGCTATTGTTTTGATACAATCTTAATTCGTATGTATTTTTGTTACTTTGACCTTGCACTGGAAATATTAATAGATTGCAACCGAATAGATTTATCGAATGTGTGAGCAATTGAAAGAGTTAACAGAAAGAGTAAAGACTTATACCAATCAAAAGAAATGTGAAACGTCTGATAAACTATATTTAAAAAAACAGCGTGGTAGGGACAGTAAAAAGTCTAAAGAGCAAAATCTTTGCACTAACCGAATGAGTGACAAAACATTAAAGCAATGGGCCAAGCACTGAATCGTGATGACTTAATCCGTGAAGCAGTTCTCTGGCATGCATCAAAACATTATTAAAATTATCTATGCAGGAAGGAAGCCTCATCACAGGTATGTTCGTAGGCTGGGCTGCTGTATGGATGAAATAATCATTTGTGACTCCCCTTTCCAGAAACTGGTGGAAGGTTGGGTATCCTGTGAAGGTGAAATCTATGAGAGAAAAAGAGAGAGCAAAAGAAAGAAAGGGAGATGGATAGAGAGAGAGAGGGAAAGGAGGAGAGAGGGAGAAGGAGAGAGAGAGAGAGAGAAGGGGAGAAAGAGAGGAGAGAAGGGGAGAGGGGGAGAAAGGGAGGGGGAGAAGGGGAGGGGGAGGGAAGGTGAGAGGTAAAGAGAGAGAGGAGAGTCGAGGGGGTGGCAGAGAGAGGGAGGGAGAATAAACTCATTTACAATATCATTTTTTTCGCTATATCCAAGAGGCTGTAATATTTATAATACTATGATAAAATGCAGGTTCATATCTGCAGTTTTGACTTGGAACATTTAGACAGATTAATGTCAAACAACAACTGAAGGCATTGTTTGTTTACATAGTGTTTCGTATTGATATGTGATTAGATTAACTTGAATTAAGATCAGATGTGATTTCCTTTTTCTTTTGTTCGCATAACAGCATCATCCATGTGCAATTCCATTGAAACCGTATCATCACTTGTGAAACCCCCTGGGTCGCCTCAGGCTCACTCAGCTTGTTCTCATCTAGGGGGAGCAGCCTTCGGCCCCGCCAAACTGGGTAATCAGCTGGTGTGGATGCTGTGTGATGTCCCCGCCTCGCCCAAAAACAGACAGTACATCATATGCGATTAAATGAGTACAATTTATAAAGGTTACTATAACTAAGTAATTAATAACGATACAGAATATATATAAAAAATAAAGAAAAGGCGCCAAACTTATCAAAGTCCAAACCACTTCGTGCACAACCGTTGGAGCTCAATTACTGAAGTCTTCTGGCCACCATTCGATCCCCTCCGAACTCCTCGACTCGCAGCTTAGGACCATCCGAAGTGGTCAACCAAGCACATCTAGTTTCATCTCCTCTCCTCGGAGTACCTCCTGGCCTTGGACCCCCGCTTGGGGTCCGTTCCTCGCCCAGCTTACAGCATCACGTCCTCGCTCTCTCAACCCCTCGCCTGATCTCCCCAAAAGCCTGCCAACAATAGCTTACAGACTCAGAAGAAAGAACAACATTAATCCCAATTGGTTTACAAAGGAATACGATTCTCGTTATCAGTAAAATTTAACCCAAACAAGCTTCCAGCACTCTCTCGCAACAAAGAAGCATTCCTACTTTTAACAAAACAAAGAAGCCATTTTGATTACATACACAGTAACAAAGAAAAAGAAGAAATCCCCTTACACTTGTAACTCTAGTTGAGTGAATTAACCGCTTTGTTTTACCATGTAGAAATTACCAAATAGAATTCAGAAATAAGACCTTGTAACATGAAAAATATCAAATTGCAGACACAGCAGGGGGAAAGAGGGCTATAGTACAATTTGAGGAGTTATTAAAGGATAAGTAGAAATTTTAATTGTTTATGTCAAGTGAGGCTTTACCCATGAAATATCTGTCAGCCACAAAGACACTTCATTTAGGAGGAATGGTCTAGTTAGTTACTCAGCAAGGTGTCCAATGAGATTATCTGCAGATTGATTCCCAGGACATTGGGTTAAACTCACAACACAGAGGGGTAACGGGAGGTGAAAGAAAATTCTAGTGACAGTTGTTGCATTAATGTTACTCTTGCCTATCTACTTACCTATCTGTGTTAACAATGATATTCTGCAATAGAATGCAGAAAACCTGACTGGAGATCTTTGGTAAATGGGTAAATGGCATAAAGTGTGTGTGTGTGTGTGTGTGTGTGTGTGTGTGTGTGTGTGTGTGTGTGTGTGTGTGTGTGTGTGTGTGTGTGTGTGTGTGTGTGTGTGTGTGTGTGTGTGTGTGTGTGTGTGTGTGTGTGTGTGTGTGTGTGTGTGTGTGTGTGTGTGTGTGACTCTAGATTTCCAGCATCTGTAGAATTTCTTGTGTTAATGATCTGAGGTAGTTTCACATTCAGCATCATACCTTTAAAGGGAAGAAAAGGAGGGTGTTGTGATGGAAATGAGAAAGATTCTTTGGGTCTCAACGGCAAGAGCTCTGGACACCCAGTTTTAATAATAAGGAGTTTATTTACAAGGGGAGAAGAGCTTGGGAACAACACAAGTGGCTACAATATTTGCACAAATGCGCTTAGCATAGACGAACACGGGAAAAGTCGGGTCTGCAGTACAATACACAGGAAAATGGTGTGGGGACGGAGTACAGGTACACCTACAAGCAAGGGAAAAGTAACTACAATACCTGCTTCCCTTGACTATGGGCAGGCACGGCTCTCTGCTAAAGGGACAACAATAAATGCTCCCACAAGCCTATTCAATGCACAGCTTACCATGTGCCTCCAGCGCTGTTCTGCAGTCTTCAGCCTGGAGTGAAGCAGGGTGGTCCCTCAAGGATGGCAAAAGAGAGTGAGCTAAACACATGTAGCACCCTTTATAGGTCAGGGGGCTGGAGGGTCCAACCCAGGTGATTCACTGGGGGCCAACAGCTTGGTGCTAGATGGGTTAATCCAATTAAGGTGGCCAATGGTTAAGTGTGCATTGATTAGTTGAGAGGGGCAAAATGTTGACTGGTAGGTGGTGTGGCTTCTGACCAGGTGAGGGCAGTGATGTCACGTGATAGGCACGGCTCTTTGGATACAGAGGGGCACCAGGGGTAGGAACAACTACCTTATTTACCTCCTCCCTTGCCTCCATTCAGGGCCTCAAACAGTGTTTCCAGGTGAGACAACACTTCACCTGCAAATTTTTTGTGGTTGCCTACTGTATCTGGTGGCGCCCCGCCTGGTCTCCCCAACATTGCTGAAACCCAGTGTAAATTGGGGGACAACTCCATCTGCCAAAAACGGGATTTCCCAATGGCCAACAGACATTGACTATTTATTCATTTCCATAGATGCTGCTTGAACTGCTGAGTTCCCCTACCACTTTGTGTGTGTTGCTCTGGATTTCCAGCATCTACAGAATCTAATGTGTTAATGATCTGGGGAGCCTTCAACCTGATGGCATGAACATCAATTTCTCCTTCTGGTAAAAAAAAAGAACAATCTCTACCCCTTCTATCTCCTTTTATTTCCCACTCTGGCCTCTTACTTCTCTTCACCTGCCTAGAACCTCCCCCCGGTGCCTCTCCTACTTCCCTTTCTCCCATGGGCCACTCTCCTCTCTCATTCCCTTTCAATCAGTTTTTGTTGATTGATATTTAACAGAAATACTCAGAGGGAAGCAGATATACAAATTGTACTTTGCATGGGGGATTTCACCATTTCTCAGCAAGAGGAAGTGGGTGGAGGCATATACTCTCACAACATTTAAGAAATATCTAGATGAGCACTGGAATCATTGAGCCACAGAGGCTACAGGCCAATTGCTGGTAAATGAGATTAGTAGGTAGTTGCAATATTTGACGTATACATAATGGGCCATAGGGTTTGAATCTATGATGCATGGTCTATGATTCTTTGAGTGATTTAGGAGCACTATAAGGGACCAAACAGACAGAGTCATGAAAGATGCTGCTGTCTAACTGAGTCAGTAACAGATGGTGTCTGGTGAATAAATAAATGGGTTAGAGATCCAATTTAACTCCACCATGGATGGTCCCAAGCCTGGCTGCAAAAGGAAGAAGGGTGGGCATGGGGCTAGCAAACCCATCCCGTAAAAATCCAGAGCTACAGAAATGCCAATAGAAGCTACAAAGACCTCATCCCTGGGAGAGGAAGGATCTTCACCTGAAAGAAGCATAAAGCTGAGTGGTGAAAGCAGAGGCCACAGGGCTGATCTAACTTTGTCCCTGCTGTCAGTGGCCTTTGCCCCAGAAGAGGTGATAGACTTACAAAGGAGAAGAGATCCAACTTACCTTTCCCACACCAATTCTTGTTTACAAATATATCCATCCAGAGTAGATTTGGTAGGATTGAATCCCACACAATCCATACAAGAGCAAAGCCCAGCCTTTATACTGGGTACACTCTATTTTTGTAAAGTGACATTCCCCCAGTGGTAAATGGGATGGATTTAGAATAAAATGAGAACTCAATGATACAGGTTGAGTGGAACTCATCATGGATGCTAACCTTCAGCAGATTTGATCTGCTCCATGTGTTATCAAGAAGGAATTGGATATGATGAACTCTGGCAATGCCTTGTCTTATGCTGAAACTACATCTTAGTCAATGCAATCCAGTGGAGTCACCGCAATGCCAACTAAATAATAACGTGGAGATTTTTCATGGTCATATCCACAAAAGAGTGAGACAAATCCACTCTGTATCTCACTGCCTTTCTGTCTATTCTCATTCACCGCCAAGTCTTGCCAAAAGTAGTATTAAAAGGCCTTTCTCAAGAGCATACAGTCTGAGGTTCACCACTGTCCCAGAACCAGCTCCCATTATAGTCCTGACCTAAATATCAGCAAGATTTCTGACACCTGAAAGTTAAAATTTCATGATATATGATGATATGAAGAAACTTTGAGAAAACTTGTTGAAAAGCAAGAAGACATCTCTCCACTAGTTGTCCTCCCTCATGTACACTAGTTCCAGGTAATCACTCCAAGGTTCTCAAGTAGCTATATTTGACCCACACATTGTTGGCGGCTTTGTCAATGACCTTCCTTCTATCATGGGTCAAAAGTAGGGATTTTCATCCACGGTTGCGTAATACTCATTTTTATTCAGAAAATCAAAGATTCCATGTCCACATGTAGCAAGATACAAACAAGTATTTGAACATGAGGTATTGTGTCAAGAAATACTTGTGCCCCTCATGAGTCATCTCCAACAACAGATTCAACCCACCCCTTGGATTTCAAAAGCATTTTGTCCACTGGGTGGTCCACCATCAATCTCCTTTGTATAACCATGAGCTAAAAGCTCAGTTGGAAAAAAAAACACGCAGTTATTGTCACCACAAGACCTAATTCAGTGACAAACGACTCAACTTTTGACTTGTCAAAGCTTTTCCACTATCCCCGAAGCACAAGTCAAGTGTGTACTAGGATACTTTCCGTCTGCATGCATAGTCCAATTCCAAAATATCTAAAGACCAGCCAAGATATGGAAGATTATCTGTCATCCTGTAAGCTATATTAAAAGTTTACACGAGTGAATCTGCAGATGCTGGAAATGAATAAATAAAAACACAAAATGCTGGTAGAACTCAGCAGGCCAGACAGCATCTATGGGAGGAGGTAGTGACGACATTTCGGGCCAAAACCCTTCATCAGGAGTGTATTAACTATATTAAAAGTTTACTCACTCTATCTTAGATATACCGTAGTAAAAGTGTGTACTGTCTACACAACGTAGAACATAAAACACTACACTACAGCACAGTACAGTACAAGTCTTCGGCAGATCTTTAAACCTACTCTAAGATCAATCTTACTCTTCCTTCCTACATAGTCCTCCATTTTTTTCTATGTGCCTATTTATGAGGCTCTTAATGTCCCTTATGTATCTGCCTTTACCACCACCCTGGCAGTGTGTCCACTCATTCACCACTCACTGTGATAAAAACACACCTCTGACATTCCCCTCATATGTTCCCCTAAGCACCTTAAAAATTATGTCTTCTTGTATTAGAAGACACTTCAATAACTACTGATGCCAGTTCTGAAAGCAACTCTCAAACAAGCAAACTTTACCTGAGAAGTTGAGTTTTGTGAAAACCACAGCCTTCAAGTATCTTCCTGGACACATTATCCTGACTAAGAATATTAATTGTTCTTCCAGCACTGCTGAGCCGCTGGAACACTCCTTAGTACTGGCACTTGAAGGTCTACAGGATTTCAGGAAGTTTTGGTTTTTTATTCACTGCTCCTGAAGAAACATTCTGTGTCATTTTTATTACTTCCGCTGCTCTCTTGATTGATCAGAATGGTAAACATTTCTTTCAAGTCTAAAACTCTCAACTCTGCTATATTGTCAGAGCCATGTACACTCCGCAGAACATAACCAAGAGCATGCTATCATCACCAAAAATATCATTGTGCTAAAGTTTCATTGAAGGAAATTCAGTCGGCTCTTCGTACAAAACGTTCAAACTTCATTTGACAATGTAAGTCATTGAAAGCTTATGGATTTTAAACTATAATTTAAAAGTAGTATTGAATATTATTATAAAGCCAAAAAAATTTGTTGCGTACACTTAAGGAAGCAAAATAGCTTTGTAAGTAAAGCCGATGCTTTCCTCCAGACAACGAGCTTTGAACTGTGTTCTAAGTAACATCAGGATGAGTCATATGACAGCCTACCAAAAGTGATTGTTGTAAAACTGCTGGAATTTACTAGTTGAAAGTGAAATGGTTATTTGTCTACTTATCAGCTTTCCAACTGGACTGGTGCTCCTGAAACAAGGATCTCTGCTCCGGCATTAAGCCCCCTTGTACTACAAAAATACTCAGCAAAACTTTGAATTACATTTTCACTGGATTGATGGCATAGCATTTTTCATTTTCAGAAAGAAAAGAGGTAAGACGTTAACACCTGTATGACGTTAACAACCGTTGTTCTCTACCCCCCTTTCTCACTCTCTCTCTCTCTCTCTCTCTCTCTCTCTCCCTGTCTCATATAAACTTGCGAACACATCCACGCACAATGCAAAACACAGGCATGGAGATATTCCTGTACTCATAGAGCCTACAAAGTACCAGTACATCTTCGAGGAGCGGTGTCTCAGAAAGGCAACGTCCATTATTAAGGACCTTAGGCACCCAGGACGTGCCCTTTTCTCACTGTTACCATCAGGTAGGAGAGACAGAAGACTGAAGACACACACTCAATGATTCAGGAACAGTTTCTTCCCCTCTGCCATCTGATTTCTGAATGGACATTGAACCCATGAACACTACCTCACTTTTTAAAATATATATAATTTCTGTTTATTTGCACGATTTTTAATCTATTCAATATACATATACTGCATTTTATTTATTTATTTATTATTGCTATTTTATTATTTTTTTCTGTTTCTTCTGTTATGTATTGCATTGAACTGCTGCTGCTAAGTTAACAAATTTCATGCCACATGCCAGTGATAATAAACCGAATTCTGATATTTATATCACAAAAGTCTCTTCCAGCTCTGACAAAAATATAGAATCTGGATATTCCACAATGAGTGATTTACCTTCTAAATCTCCTGAGCTTTCCCACTCATAAAAGCCTGAAGAAAATTAACAGTGGACTCTTCCACTTGCCTGAAAATGTTGGAGTGGGGTATTGCTTTAGATAGCCTGCTCAAATGGACCACATCTGTAACCAGCAGCCCATCCATCCCTGCATCTGACCCAGAAATGCCAAAAAATCAAACCACCAATCTTGGCAAACCTATTCCCAGTTACTTTGTAAGCAGCAAAAACCTCAAGAATAATCTGTAAATATATGTATAGTGGAATCTTAAAACCACATTTTCAGTTACAAATGTTGACCATGCTTATTATAGTTAGGACATGATACAGGAAATAATCTCTCAAAGAATTCTTGGTAAAATACAGCTTTTCTACAGAGTAGTGAAATCAGGCCTTGTGCTTTCCCTTAATTTCTTGGTTAGTCTCAGGTCTACATGATTCAGGCAAGTTCAGGCAAACCAACCTGGCCCTACTGAATGATCTATTTGAATTGTACTCAAGTAGAATGCAGTTTCACCATGTTGCAACCTTGTGTACAGAGAGGTTTCAGAGGTTAATAGATGTTATCCAATAATCACCATATGATTCAGAGGGACTGATTTCAAAGAGAAGCGAAAAAAAACAAAGCCATCATGAATAGGCCAAAAAGAGCAGCTGGCTTGCAAGTTCATGTGTTCAAAACGTGTGGACGATTGAACATCAAGGATTTAATTATCCAAATTGGAGAAAGCATCGATGAAGTTAATGGCCTGCCAAGGCACCATCCAATCCAAGTTGCTGATGACTCATGGGAGGGCAAATTTCACTTTAGCCATGAGCTCTAAATGGTTGTGAGACACATTTATTGCTGGCAAGCAAAGAAGATTGTCTTCTCCATTGTACGTGTTAAATGTATCCCAATACTCAGTCTACTAATGGGTGAAGCTAAAAGTAACTCACAACTAGAGAAAAGAAAGAGAGAAAAATGAAGAGGGTGAGACACATGAAAGAGTATTCACTGCATTGCCTTTTTCTGAAATCTGTAACCATGCAGAAATAGCATCAGAATGGGGAATTTTGGTCGAGCCATCGGCCACCTTAATACAAAGAAGAAATTTGTTCTTTAAAACACCTGCTTAGGACTGATAAACAATAAACAATGAAGTTGTTTGAGTTAGGCCTTTTACAATAACACAATCTCATTGCCTTGTTTAAGAAACAGACAGTATCATATATTGAGGAGTGACCATTTGGTGGCTTCAGAAATTACAAGGTAACACTTCCAGTTGTAGCATAACAAAACATGAAGTGCCAAGTTTTAAAAATGCAACAAAATTCAATTACAATCAATGCACAATTAGAGTTGAATCTATTTCAATAAAGAAATGGTGATTGGCTCATCCTGAAGATAACATTGATTACTTTAGAGCTGCAGTCTCAAGATAAACTGCCTTTTTTTAAATAAGTGACTGTGTCACGTTCACTTTAAATGTGACCAGACTATTGATGAAAAAACAGATGGGAAATCAATAAGTCGCAGAGGTGTCATGGCCGAGATTAATGAAGGTGAATCTGTCCAGGAACAAATGGTATCTGCTTGACTGAACATTGTATGCATCAGGGCTCCGAGTCCTTGCAATGAGTCAAGACATGAAGAACTTATACCAGCCCGGAAAAGGGATTATTAACTTAGACTGATTATTTACAGAATATGAACTGCTAAAGACTTTGCTAGTAAATTTTTAATGATATCTGACAGGCGGAAAATAAGAATTATTGACAAATGTTCCATTGCTGTCTGTCTGCCAGTGTCTGATTCAAAGTGGTATTAGGGAAGATGGCATGCAAATGGTGGATGAATCTCCAATCAACTTGTAATTGCCTCAGCCAATCACAGCCCTACAATGCTGGCCTTCCCTTTTTAGCACTTACAAACCCAATATTGCTTGTTGATTGTTGTATTTCACTGTTGCAAATGCCATTCCCACAGGATTAATCTTTTCTCCAGTACAAGATTTTAGTTGGATATCTGCAGGCTTTGGTTTGGTATGTTTGAAATGGCATTCAAACTAATTTTTTGAAATAAATGGAATAGTTGAGTTATTGTCCGATTCCATATTAATTAATTTGCCATTCACTTCCAGTTAAGCAATATTGCTTTGCTCTTCATGAGGAAATCTGCAGATGCTGGAAATTCAAGCAACACCCACAAAATGCTGGTGGAACACAGCAGGCCAGGCAGCATCTATAAGGAGAAGCACTGTCGACGTTTCGGTCTGAGACCCTTTGTCAGGGTTGCTTTGCTCTTGTTACTTTTCACATTGTAAGTCTTAAGGTACCCAGTCCTGTGTCCTGTTATCAGACTTTTCATCAACAGCATACAGATTAGTGTTCTGTTTGGAACTATAGCCTAGCTCTTTATCTTATCTCCTCCTGATGCAGTACATTTATTTTTATCTGCCTGACATACTCTTTATATGTGTCCTACTGTGTTGCACTTTCTGCAAGTTTCACCTTTAAATTTGCACTTGTTTGGTGTATGTGATTCCCTGCCACAATGGCAACACACTTGTTCCGGATAGGCCAGTTTCTGTTTAGACATTGCAATTTTGTTCATGCTCACTTTTATTCCAGGAAGCTGCTCAAAAACCCAATTGCATCTCTGTCTGCTGTTTCCATTGATACAGCTATTTTAATTGCTCTTTCAAATGTAAGTTGTGCTTCACTAAATGATCTCTCAGTGAATCATTAAGCCCATTACTGAACTGGCAATACTCAGAAAACTACTTCAATTCAGCCACGTAAACTGAAATGGATTCCCCTTCCTTTTGATTCCCCTTAAGAGATCTAAAGCACTCTGCAGTCAACAATGGTTTTGGTTCTAAATGTTTCTGCAATACTTTATTGATATCAACAAAGCTCCTTTCTGCTGGTTTGATTGGAGCAGTTAAGGATCTAAACAAACTGACTTTAAACCCAATGCACACAGCAAAACTAGCACTCACATTTCACTGGTTATTTTATTTGCTTCAAAACACTGCTTACTTCACTGAATATACAGTTATCTCAGTGCAATTAAGCATGTCTATCTTTCTGATGTAGCTAGTCATTTCTGCTTTTTATTTGCTTATTTTTGTTATCATCCAGTACTCACTGTTTATGAACTCATGAATTCAACCACATTCTGCTTTTTTTTTATTTCAAAGGTTTCAAAGGTACATTTAATGTCAGAGAAATGTATACAATATACATCCTGAAATGCTTGTTCTTCGCGACCATCCACAAAAACAGAGGAATGCCCCCAAAGAATGAGTGACAGTTAAATGTTAGAACCACAAAACCCCCACAGCTCCCCTGCCTCCCATGCATAAGCGATAGCAAGCAATGATACTCCCCCACCAGCAAAAAAAAAGCATTGGCCCTCACTACCAAGCAAATAAGCATGAAACAAAGCAAAAGCAAAGACGTAGACTTGCAGCACTCCAAAGACTAGTCGTTCACTTGGTATTCGACATACCACAGGTTCCCTCTCTCCCTAATAAGGGAGAAAGAGGTTACTCTGTTTAACAGTGAGAGGGGAGACATAAGAAGCAACTCGTTGGTTTATGCTGTTACAAGACCGTTGCGTCGCTTTTTCCCGCGCTCTGTGCCCAAAGATCTCAGGTCTCTGGGCACATAACCAGAGATCTTCCGACTCCCACAACACACCGATCTCCTGCCAGGACAACGATCTTTGATCCATCCATCCCCAGAGCCACGAGTTCTCGGTCCTCCAAAAGCGAGCTGAGCTCTTAGGCTGTGCCCTTGGCATATCGATAACGGCCAGTCATGAAACCCCGAGAGTGGGAGAATTGAAGTCAGCATGTAACTCCAGGTCAGGGTCTTCAAAGGAACCCTGAAAAGAAACAAATAGAGATATTAAAGTTGGAAATAGAGCTGCTTCCGAAGATGCAAGCAAAGGAGTCGCCATTAGGCGCCATCGTCTCCTCCTAAGCTCATCCCCCTTGATCATCTTCTTTTCCGAAGGAATCACGCGCTGCGCTTTTTTATAAAACTCAAATGTCTCATTGCACTTTTTAAAAACTCTGTCATCTCACTGCACTTCAACAGATAGGTAGTTGGTTCGGGCCCTTTTAAAACTCCCTCCCTGTAACTCCAAAACATAAAACTGATTGCAATACTGACTATCTTGCTGGCAAATGTGCAGTCTCTGGTGAATAAAATCGACGATCTCAGAGCCAGAGTGCTAAATCAGAGGGACGTTAGGACCGCGTATTGTTTTTTGTTCCATGGAATCCTGGTTAACCCCTTCCATACCAGATGCAGCGATTCAGATTGACGGGTTTACTATATACCATCAGGATAGTACTATAGAGTCTCTCAAAAGCAGAGGTGGAGGAGTATGCCTCATGATCAACTCCTCTTGGTACGCAAATATATCAGTGCTGTCCCAATTCTGCTCACCAGACCTGGAATCTCTAGCAGTTAAGTGCCCTGCTTTCTACCTACCGCGGGAGATCTCCGGGATCATTTTGGTAGCAGTATACATTCCACCTCAGGCCAATGTCAATCAGGCTTTAGCTTATCTGAGCAATGTGATCAACATGCACGAAACAGCTCACCCTAACGCTTTCACCATCGTTTTGGGAGATTTTAACCAGGCCAGTTTGAAAAAAAATCACTAAGCAATTACCATCAACAGACCACTGATTCAAAGCAGTCCTGTTGGGGCTCCTGTGCTTCTTGGTCCTCACTGCTGGTGCTGCAGTCTTCATTCTCTGCCTATACTCAGGGAGTAGAAGTACAGCCAGGTGATCAGACTTCCTGAAGTGAGGGCGTGGAATAGCACGGTAGGCATTCTTGATGGTGTTGTAACAATGGTCCAGTGTGTTGTTCCCTCTGGTATTGCAAGTGGTCTGTTGATGGTAATTGCTTAGTGATTTTTTTTTACACCCATGGGACTGTATTCAGGGATTCACCTTCAAACCTAGATGAGTATGTTGCAGTTTTACTGACTTCATTAAAACCTCTGTGGATGAGTGTGTGCCCACAAAGAATTACTGTACATTCTGAAACCGAAAGCCATGGATGAACTAGGAGGTACGTCGTCTGGTGAAGGCTAGATCAGCGGCCTTCAAGTCTGACGACCCAGGACTGTACCAGAAAACCAGGTATAATATGCGAAGGGCTATTTCAAGGATGAAGAGACAATTTCGAATGAGGTTGGAGACGACATTGGATGTATGACAACACCAACAGGGTTTGCAAGACATTACTTCCTACAAAGTAAGACTCAATAGCGTGAATGGCAGTGATGCTTCACTACCAGATGAACTCAATGCCTTCTATGCCCACTTTGACAGGGAGAACTTCAGCTCTAAAGATCCCTGCTGCACCTGATGATCCTGTGATTTCTGTCTCAGAGGCCGTTATTAAGCTGTCTTTAAAGAGGGTGGACCCTCGCAAGGTGGAAGGTCCCGATAGAGTACCTGGTATGGCTCTAAAATCCTGTGTCAACCAACTGGTGGGAGTATTCAAGGACATTTTCAACCTCTCACTGCTACGGGAAGAAGTTGCCACTTGCTTCAAAAAGGCAACAATTATACCAGTGCCTAAGAAGTATAATGTGGGCTGCCTTAATGACTATCACCTGGTAGCACTCACATCTATAGCGATGAAATGTTTTGAGAGTTTGGTCATGATTAGACTGAACTTCTGCCTCAGCAAGGACCTGGACCCATTGCAGTTTGCCTGTTGCCAGAATAAGTCAACAGCAGATGCAATCTTAATGGCTCTTCACACGGCTTTAGACCACCTGAACAATACAAACACTTATGTCAGGATGCTGTTCATTGACTATAGCTCAGCATTTAATACCATCTTTCCTACAATCCTGAATGACTAGTTGTAGAACCTAGGCCTCTGTATCTCCTTCTGCAATTGGATCCTCGACTTCCTAACCGGAAGACCACAATCTGTGCGGATTGGTGATAATATCTCCTCCTCGCTGACAATCAATACTGGTGTACCTCAGGGGTGTGTGCTTAGGCCACTGCTCTACTCTCTATATACACATGACTGTGTGGCTAGGCATAGCTCAAATACCATCTATAAATTTACTGATGATACAACCACTGTTGGTGGAATCTCAGATAGTGACAAGAGGGCATACAGAAGTGAGATATGCCAACTAGTGGAGAGGTGTCGCAATCAATGTCAGTAAGATGAACGACCTGGCTGTGGACTTCAGAAAGGATAAGACGAAAGAACCCATACCAATCCTCACAGAGGGATCAGAAGTGGAGAGAGTGAGCAGCTTCAAGCTCCTGGGTGTCAAGATTTCTGAGGATCTAACTGAGCCCCAACATATCAATGCAGTTATAAAGAAGGCAAGATGGTGACTGTACTTCATTAGGAGTTTGAAGAGATTTGGTATGTCAACAAATACACTCAAGAACTTCTATAGATGTACTGTAGCGAGCATTCTGACAGGCTGCATCACTGTTTGGTATGGGGGGGGGATGGGTTAGTGGTGGGCTACCACACCGGACCGAAAGAATCTGCTTAGGGTTGTAAATTTAGTTGGCTCCATCTTGGGTACTAGCCTACAAAGTGCCCAGGACATCTTCAAAGAGCGATGTTTCAGACAAGCAGTGTCCATTATTAAGGACTGCCAGCACTTGGGGCATGCACTTTTCTCATTGTTGCCATCAGGTAGGAGGTACAGAAGCCTAAAGGCACACACTCAGCGATTCAGGAACAGCTTCTTCCCCTCTGCCATCCGATTCTTCAATGGACATT